>NC_047669.1:14499432-14630489 GCF_011762505.2 Arvicanthis niloticus | reverse complement strand
GAAAGAAGATCCTGTGTCGGTCACATTTGAATCTAGCTTTGGAGACCAAAGCAAAACCTAGAAGAAGCTCAAAGGATAACTGCTCTTGTAAGTCCATCAAGAAATTATAGTAAATATTCCTTTTATAAATGTTTGTCCTTATACCCAAAGGTAAGTATAAGTCATCCTCACCCCTCCTTAAGAAAACTTCTCTTTATAAGTGACTAAGACTACTACAGGAATCCACAACCAGTCAAAATGCAGAATCATGGAGCCCCATCCCAATGTAAAGTACTACTATACCCAAGGTTCAGAGAGTATTGTGCAAGAGGAGACAGAATGATTGTAAGGGCTAGAGAATTAGAGAGACCATGCTGTAAGACCATGTCCCCTAGAAACACCCATAAAGTCTCACCAAAATTGGTTTCCCAAACAGTGAACATGCTAAAGTGTACAGTGAAAACCCACAAGACCTCAACTCTACACAAAGAACTAGAAATAACAGAAAAAACTGGGAGCAGGAGATGTAGTCTTCTTTAGGACAGAGCAAACCAATTTGTTTTCAAGTGCCAAATGGTCAAGCCCTGAAAACATACTACAAGTAACATATGGACTGAGCAGGTTATATTTAGGAATACACATGTATGCACATATGCATATATACATGCAGTAACAGTTAGTGAAAAAGGAGGGCATGAATTTGAAGGAGAATAGAAAGGGGTATTTGGGAGAGTATGGAGGACAGAAAAGGAAGGGAGAATTATTGAATTTCTTTTTTAATTTTAAAAAGCCCTTCTTCTGATTTCTGGACTAGAGCCTGTATGCTAAGAACTCTCATCTTTACTTCTCCATCCTATTTCTATCTAGGAGCTATTCAAGGTCTCCATTTCTATCTAAAACTGTCTCTCACACAAACTTAACCCTTGATGCATTAGTCTCCTCAATATGTACATGCATGTTAAAGAGTGTTCCAACTACCAACCCAGTTACCCCACCTGGCACTATAGTCCCTCTAGTGCAAGTAAGACTCACCTCTTTAGAGGGGTGGATACTAAGGACAGGAGAGAGAAAGGAGGCAGTCAATTAGAAATAAGGACCTTGATTGATCCTTGTCCGTCAGCTGAAAATGTCTTAAGTTCTCGCGTAGATGGAAGTCAGGAATGTTGAAAGTGTAAGAACTTTGATCCTTGTCCTACTTCCAAAAGGACATCAGTATTACCTCTTGAGAGAACATAATGCTGCAGTAGCATTGAAATCCCTGTGAAGGAAAATCATTGCCGTCTAGATAAAGAAAAGAAAAAAAGGAAAGGAAACGAAAGAAAAGAAAAGAAAAGAAAAGAAAAGAAAAGAAAAGAAAAGAAAAGAAAAGAGAAAAAAACTACTTCTGGGCAGAGATTTACTACTGTCTTTCCCCTAGAGGCCAGCTAATCGCCTGGTTAGTGGACCGTTCCTCAGTAAGGTGGGTTCATGTTAAGCCAAACTAGACAAATAGTTGGACCATTAGTATGATAATGTTCTTTTCATTCTCAGAATTTCCACGATCTAGTTTAGTTACTCTAGAACCACCATGATGTTCTGTTGTTATCTTTCTTGAGTGAAGACTCAGAGAGGCTTAACCTTACCTTTGGTGTTTTTGTTTCATTTTTTTTTCTTTAGTCTTCTGTCCTTTCATTTGAGATGCTGGCCAGGCATATGTGTACTTTCTCTGTCACTGAATATTTGGATGTTTTTGCTAAAGCTCTCCTCTTCATGGTGTGGCTAATTGCCTCCCATATGACTGACCTCCATGATAGCTTAGCTCAAAGGGCATGGCTTCCCCCTTGCTTTGCCCAACCTTCCTCATCCAAGCAGTAGCTGAAATTTACAGCTTGCTTACCTGGGGCTTTCTCTTTCTAATAAAATTGTCTTTATGCTCAAAGGGGAAAAATGACTTTGCATCTTTAAAACTCATGCTTCTGTTTTTCAAGGACTGAGATCACAAGCATGTGGACCCCATCTGGTGAACCTCTGTGTCTCTTCAACATGAATATGCTTGAGTGTGTCAACTATCTTTCTCCTATTCTAGTGTGTTATCACTTAATTCATGAGAGTTACATTTTTGTCCCATGACCTAGTATAGAACACATCAAAATGGAGCAAGATATCTTTAAAAGAGGCATAAATGTAATCTAATAGGAAAAGGTCATATGTTTGCTCAAACAAGGAGAGAATGGCATACTTTGGGTGTATGAATGCCAAGGATATTATGGTCAGTCAGGGAAGGAACTTATCTATTGTTTTTATTTGTAAATTCAATTAAATATACTGTGCAAAGATTAATATGGTTGCCAAATAGGTAAGAAGTGATCTATGGGGGGGGCATTGACTGGCTGATCTTTACAGAGACAGAATTACACTTCCCAGAATTTCTTTCCCTGCATTGTTCTAAATTTGAATGGGCCAAGAAACAAAAAGGACATTTTGTATGAATTTAGAGATGCAAATAGGCCACATGATTATATTACTTCATACTCCAAAGGTCAGGACACCTTTCTTGTATATGACTTGTAGCCTCTGTAAGCTACATTCTTAGCACTTACAACTAAACTGATTTCATTTGGCAGAAAGGGGAAGAACTTATTTTATAATATCTATTTGAATACAACCTTTAAAGTGTCTACATCTTTCTGAGTAAAGATTTTGAGAAAGAGCCTACAGATTTATTATCCTATCATCTTGTCATAAAGTAATATGTTTTCTAGAATAAACTCTGTGACATTTAAATTTTTTAATATCTTAAAACTTTTAAAATATTTCCTGCCTTACTTCACTAAAGTTGGTGCTAGTGCTGATCAACTACCAGATCAATAAATAATCAAGTTTAAAAAAAAAAAAACAGAAAAGTCAAGGTTTTGAAATGTAAAATACAGCTGACTTTCTGTCACAACCATGGAGAATATACTATTTTGTAGCTGTTTCCTTGACTCTGGAGGGTAGAGGGGGATGTTAAATTAATGTTAAGTAACAAAATATCACAGTGTCAATTGCCTTATAAAGGACAAAGGTGACTCATGTAATATAGAGTAATAAGTCTCAAAAGGCTCCATTTAAGAGCACGGGAATTGGGCTGGAGAGATGGCTCAGCCGCTAAAGGCTAGGCTCACAACCAAAATATAAGAGCACAGGAATTAGTGACATTGCTCAAGGCACACTTAAGGCTGTGTCTAAGTTACACTCTGCTAGTCAGTAAAACCATTTCCCTCAGAACTATCTTTTCTATGGGACCTAAAACTTCATCACTATTTTCCTCTAAAAATACGAATTAGTAGCTAATGTCTTAGAAACTAGGCTGTTGTAAGATGGACATGCTCCAAGAAAACTAAATATTTACTATGAAGCTTGTTTCATGGCACACCAGCAATGTGAGAAGGAGTCATCCAACCATATTTTATTTCAAACTTTCCATTTTTTTAATTATAAAACATTATTCCATAATTTTAAAAGCCATCGAATTCTACTTCTCTTTCTTCTTTCTCTATTCTTAACAGTTTTGTTTTTAAGATCTTTTTATACCAAGCTTAGACAATATGAACCTTTGTATTGTTGACTAGTTTATTCATTAAAAAGTTGCAAATGCAATATTGGCTTGGTATGAATTCACCTTCTAATCTCAAGGTATTTGTAAACAAATCTTCCTATTCTCTCACTAGTTCTCATTCTTCAGAGGGTTTTTCTAGTTCAAATATTTTACAGAGGTCAAGACTCGGTTTCCCATGACCTTGGTCTAAAAGGCTGATATCTGTGCACTTCAATGACATTTCTCATTTTCCTCACGTTTAGCAATTTTATCTATTCAAGAAATTAACTCTGAAAATATGTTTTATCTCACACCGTCCTTCCAAATAGTCTTTTAAACATAAGATGTATGACAATTACATTTGAAGTTTGAATATTTGCTTTTCAGGACACAACGAATCTGCAATGTGATACAATTTGCGTCCATCTGTTAGATGAGCAGTTGTTCTTCCTTCATTATGCTGCATTTGAGAAGTGAAGTTGTGGGAATTCCTAACCTCAGAGGAGCTCTCAGCGTTATCGGTTCCTTCATTCTCTCTCACCTTTAAATCCAAACTGTCCTCCAGCAGCCGTAAGAGGTGAACTGGGCTGACAGATGAACCTCTTTATAGGATGATAATGCTGAGACTCAAAGAAAGACTTATCTGGAAAAGTAGAAATGCCTAGATATCAGATCAAATGAAGGTTTCTGGGAGCTGAAATTTTATTCCTTCTCCCAAGTGTCACAGTGCGAAAGACTTGGCAAACTGCAAACGAGTATTCAAATATGCAGTTATTATGATCAATGTATTATTTCTATCTTTTTTCTTCTTTTTAATATTACAATAAACACACAAAGAGGCAAAAGAGGCAAGAACTATATATATATATATACAAATATGTGTGTGTGTGTACACTGTTAAACCTTCTTTCCTTATTCATCAACAAGTGAATTATACATTTTCAGTTATATGTCCATTACTAAAACTGGAGACAATGATATGCATAAATACTGCTCATGGTTCCTTTTAAATGAAATGCAGGAATCCATTCAGTGACTTAGCACACCTAATTGTTCAAGACAGACCCTCTGTGAAAGGCTGCTTGCACTAGCAAGGATACATATTTGTAAGATTTATAGACTGTTATGTGTATTTTTTTATTTAGTAATTTAATGGACTATACAAAGGAGAAAACTCAGTAGTAGCTAAGTATTAACAAATGAAAAAAATAAAAAGAGAGCTCCTTCTGATATGCAACTAACACAGTAACCATGGTCATGTTCAGCTGCAGAAAAAAATTCTGTTTTTTTTTAAATGAAGACCCAAACTGCCCAGCAAATCCCATGCTAAAATCCCATCCTTAGCTTGGTATTTACTGCTGGGCTTGCCATAGGCAAACTGGTATTATTTCCTGTAGAGAACAAGGCTAGAATTCAGCTGGAAAAAATCAAAGACAGAGACCTTGTCTTTGCAGAGTAAGTGAGAATCAAGAATCAAGAATACTTCAAAGAGATACTGTGGATCAACACAACAGACCATTTTGTCATTGAGTTTTAATCTATTTTCCCTTTAGGCTGTACTTAAATTGTATTTAATAATTGGAAAAGAATTTGCATTTATAAAGCTACTTAGCATTTAATTTGAAAAATAAATTTCTTGTTTTCATACACAAAAGTAATTAACTGATTTCTCTGGTTTTAAATTTTAAACTGGATATAATGTAAATTTTTGTTCGATAACTGCTCCAGCTATGCTCCTATTGTGTCTTCTTATCTTATTTCAGCATCTTCAATTTTGAATATGTTATTATGACACTAACAACTGTGGGATAATGGGGCAAACTCTAGTCAGTAACCTTGGGAGCAAATGCAGAGCTATAAAATCTGTTTATAAGACCCCAAAAGTCAATCCTTGGAGACAATTCAAGAACTTTCACCATATCACCCTCTGCCAGATTATAAAGCAACCTCCAAACTCAGATGAATGTGCCAGGCTGAGCAATCTTAAGGAAGTCTTGTGTCAAGGGTAGGCTTCAAAGAATTATGTGATAATAAAAGAAAAATGATAATTTACAGTGCAGAAAGTGCAATAATAGAAGGGCGGTGAGAACAACCAGGGTTTCTTATGAATACAATTGATGTTATTTATAGTTTGGTAATTTCTAAAATTCAGCCTCACTTAATGTCACCAGCTTTGTCAGCTGCATTGTTATCAGTATTCCATTTTAAAGATCACAGAATAAATTCAGAGATGAAAACGTGTTACAGAATAACCCAGCATGCAATTAATGAAATTAGAATTCTAAGGAAAGCCTTCTGATTCCAAAGAATATACTTCCTCTCCTACTATGCTAATTTTTTTTAGATCCAGTTAAGTTAGAATTAAATCCCATGTTCCTTTTCCTTCTAAATTGTAAAGTCTTTGGATTGAGTTATACATGTTTTTCATTTTATATTTTTCTCTTTCTTAATTCTTCACAAGCCTACCACCTGTATGGCAAATGCTTAGTTACGTATTTACTGATTTTTCCAAATTGTATTTTCCTCAAAGTATTTTACTAAATCCTTGCTTGGAAAAGTGCAGCCATAAATTAATTTGGGAAATCCCTTATAATATGGTACATATTAATACAGTCTCTTAAGATAGACATTACAATTTCAATTCAGTGCTGACACTAAGATGATATTTTGATTTTACAATAGATGGTATCATTAATATTCAAGGCTAAATAAATATATCTGAGAGCAAATTTCTGATAGTGTATTCCACGGTAGCCACCTGCTGGACCTCTCATAGCCTTTTGGGGATTAAGTAGGTTTATTTATAGTTTTAAGAAATATTGTAAATATTAGCCAGTGTGATCAAGGATCAGTATTAGATGTATCCAGCAAACCTTTCTATGAATACCTTCTTACTGCTAATTCTGTTAGGTGTTCTTCAATGTAATAGAAACACTGCAATAAAGAACTTGAAATTTATTTCCATCCTTATGGAGAGTCGTCTATAACAAAGACAGCCATTGATAAGGAAGTCCGTATGCATATGTGTATGCCAAATAATTACTGTGACTTCGATAGAGATAGATGTGTGTCTCAGAAGAATGGAGGGGAAAAGTCCCATTTTACAAAGGAGAAATATGATCAGAAGCTAGTAATGGAAAAGAGAACTTACAGTCACTCATAGAAAGGATTTTATGGTAGAGAGAACAAGTGCTGATCCCCCATGGTAAGAACAGCAAAGGGTCAAGGTTGTTAGCAGAGGAGAAAGTTATAGGTGATGTGAACCAAGTTTTGGGACTAGAAATGTCCAAGACACTTGAAACCCATTTGTGATGCCTTTGTATTTTTATTTTAGCAACCTGATAGTTAACATTCTGCACTTGTGATCAATCAAATGACAATATTATTTTGATGATTTTCCTCATCATTAAGTGCTTAGAACGTATGCAGTTAACCTATACAAACATCAGGTTAAGCCAATTCTGTTACACAAGCCAAATATATTCCTCACAAATATGAAGGCTACAAGCCTTCTCCTTCTACCTCTCCCCCTGACTTTATGATTGCCACCTTCATAGTATGTTATAATATGGCAATGGAAACAGGCTGTATGTTTCTTCTTATAAAGACACTAATTTATGAGAGAACAACTTTGTGGTCTCATTTTACCAGTTATTTCCAAATATTATTCCCAAACACTGACAAAATGAAAGAAAACAAAAGTAAACTTAATTCAATCTTTAGTGTTGAGATTTAGTCTCTTGTTATGTATTATAATGTTAATACTGTCACCCAAGGTCTGGTTGCCTCATAGATGAGAGATATTAAGTGATGTTATGTGACATTGTTGCTTAATTTAGAACTATTGGTTGAATAAAGATGTTGGCAGCTTATCAGTGAGCAGAAGAGAGGTAGGTGTGGTTTTGGTTCCTGGGCTTTGGATATGAGGAGGATTACAAGGGAGAAGAGAGAAAGTAAAGAGAGCAGAAGACACCATGTGGTAAATATAAGAACTGTTCATGAGGGCTTGCCAGTCAGAGTAATAACAACCCTGACAAAAATGGTAAGTCATATCATGGGGTTATTGATGAGCAAGTAGATAGTAATAGCTTAGAGGGTAGATATCTGCTCAGCTCTAGTGATGATTAAGGCTTATTATAAATATATATTAAAAAAAGTTTGTGTCTTTTATTTGGGAACTGAATGATTAAGCCAGCATAGAAACTCCCAGTTAAGATGACTATTTACTATAATACTTTAGTGTGTTGTATAGACCTCCATTAAGAACATATTGAGAATAGTTCTACCTCAAGATTCAACTATACTACTCCTAGGAATATATCCCCAAAATGTTCCACTATGCCACAAGGACACTTGATCAACTATGTTCATAGCAGCTTAATTCATAATTGCCAGACACTAGACAACCTAGATGTCCCTCAACAGAGGAATGGATAAAGAAAATGTGGTACATTTATGTGATAAAATATTACTCAGCTATTAAAAACAATGACATCATGAAATTTGCAGGTAAATGGATGGAAGTAGAAAAGATCATCTTGATGAGGTAACCCAGACCCAGAAAAAAAAACATGGTATGTATAATTTCTAAGTGGTTATTAGCCATGAAGTAATGGCTAAATATGCTACAATCCACAGTTCCAAACAAGCAAAGTAACAAGGAAAGCCCAAGGAGAGACACATGAATCTCACTAACAAGGGAAATAGACTGGACATCAGAGTTAATGGAGGGAGAGCAGTGAACAGGGGAGAGGGTAGAAAGGGAAGCAGGGGGAATCTAGAAGGGGAGGATGGAGATAGATAGTACTACGAGATGAAATTGGAATCAGTAGTGGTTATCATCTCTGGGGAGCTAGAAACATAGGACAATAGAAACTCCCAGGAGTCTATGAGAGTGTCCCTAGCTAAGACTGCTAGTAATGGGAAATATGGAACCTGAAATAGCTATCTCCAGTAACCAGAAAAGACTCTCAATGAAGGGATTGAGATAGCAACCTAGACAGGAAAGGGCTGCCTCTGACCCTGTTGCCTGCCTTTGGATCCAATTTCCCTAACTAGGCTGCCTTATTTAGTCACAATTGGAAAAGTTGTGCCTAGTCCTACTGCATCTTGATATTCCAAGGCGGATTCACATCCACAGGAAGCCTCCCCTTACTGAGAAGAGGACCTAAGGATGAAAGAGGTTAGGAGAGAGAGAGAGAGAGAGAGAGAGAGAGAGAGAGAGAGAGAGAGAGAGAGAGAGAGAGAGAGAGAGAGAGAGAGAGAGAGGAAGAGGAGATGGAGGGGAAATGAGATTGGGATGTAAATAAATACATAAACTAATTAATTTTAAGAAAAAGAGTATATTGTGACAGGTAATGTTGTATGTGGTATGTATGGTGAACAGAGCACAGTAGGACAAGAAAAGCTATAGTTTCCTATGGGAGAAATAACATGAAATATTTGGATGCATTAAATTTTATGAAGATTAGTTTGCTAGCTACAGACCTATCAGTGGTTATTATTATAAGAGCCAACACACTTGAAGTAAGTGAAACTTAACATGAATGTCATAGGAAACAATGAAGATGAGATATTGTAGATGGTGATCTTATTTATCCTCAGGGATTTCTTATTGTTTGGTCATTAAGGTCCTGTGACCAGTGAGCAGATGATTTCATTTATGGTAGAGAAATATGATAAGATTTTTTTTGTAAATGCTGAATTTTTAGTTTTTATTTTTCTATGCTATTTTGATATTTTGTACATCCTTACTGAATTGAGTACAATATGGAGATTTACAAAACCACGATACCTATTGATCTAATTATTTTTAATTATATTATAAAAACTTTCCATAAATATATTTCTATAAAGTTTAGAGTTATGTAAATTATGAAGGTTTGAACGTGTATTTTTTTTAAATACTAGAATCTTGGAATCTTCATAATTTAAAATATTACTGTAAGTTCCTATTATTTCCTTAAAAACTTTTTCTCATAAATTTGGATTTTCAGATTGAGACCTCATTGAGTACTGGCATAGAAACATTTGGATCATTTTATACTGTTTTTATTGTATTAGGTTTATCTTAATTGCTTGGTGTTTGGAACTTAATATGGGGCCTTAGGCATAATAGGCAAATGCTCTATTACTGACTTACCAAGTTTTCTGCTAAAACAATGGTTTTGAAAAATAGCTTGGTAGAATGTAAATTTACCTTGCACAAGAATCCATGATCAACACTACTCACACCAACAATATTATTTAAGTCATAAGTAATTTCCATAAATAAATTTGGCTTATTTTTCCCTCTCTGAATTTTAAAACCATCTCACAATATCTTTTGAGATTCTCCCTTCTGATATATTTTTCCCACTTCACTAAAGATTTATTAGGCATTTTCATATACAATGCCTCTATGCTATGAAAAGCGTAAAAATGTGATGTCTCCTCCTGTGTAGGTTATGATCCAGTGAGAATAATTAACTAGAACATGAAACTCTATTAAAAGCCCTGCTGTGTGGGCAGTAGAAACAAAGGGATCTGATGGTGCAAAGAATGGGAGAATTTTTTCAGTATTTGGAGCATATACGGGATTCAGAAAAGAGGAGGCATTTGTGTCATAACAGGAAAATCAATTGAATTGTGTGCACATTCCATGGTGGAGTAAAGTCTAATATGATGAAGATAGACATTAAGGGGTCTGGGAGGGAGAAAGAGCTGGTCTGATAGAAGAATGAGGAACTTGTGTGGTATAGGTATGGGAATTTAGGTGGGTGAAAGAAGAAACACACAGAGCTAGGTGGTCAAAGGCACTGCACTATAATCACAAAGATCTTAAGAGAAATTTAATTCTAGTTTCAATCCATCAAAGTCAGACTGCTGCCTGAATAGATCAAACACAATTGTGAGATATGAGACAGCTGGAGTGATCCTTGAGATTGCTGGAATCTGGAGACACAGTGCTAATTGGGCAGAGCCTAGCTGAGACTGTGTGAGAGCTGAAATTAACCCATTGATTCCTTAGAAAGATTATAAAGACTAAAGACTATTTACATTTATCCAAAATGCAAAAGTAGTTCATTGAAACAATTTGCCACCAATTAATTCTGGTATCAAAACCATTCTATTAGCTTCATCAAGCTGCGTGCATGTGTATGTGTCTATAGAAACAAAATTTCTCATTAGCAAATATGTATTGCACTTAAATAGGATATACTTCATATTATTAAAAAGTGGAACAAAATAATTTGGAAATAAAAAATAAAGCCTAAATCTAATTCCATTTATCATTATCGAAAAAAAAATATGACCCAATCTCAGAAAAAATCAACAAGATAAAGAAAGATGATGTTCTGAGAAATGTGACAGAAATCAATATGATATGTGAGTAATAGTGAGGTTTACTCTAACAACAGTGCAGCTAAGCACTGTATGTTGGCTGGAACACTAGTATATGCCAGTGCTTCTTCCACAATGATTACTGACACTGTGATGCTGACTTCTGCTTTCCTTATTTTAGCCCTTTCACATTATGCTGTCCCACTTCATTCTAGTATTACAGACCATTTTTTCCAAGAAAGTAGTCATGCCATTCTAGGTAAACGTGGGAGTCAAACTTTACTCTTACATGAGGGGACTTCTAATACATGGAAGTGGATAAAAATAGCTTGACCAGTAATACATCACAGGAATCACCATCAGAAGTAATTTTTACTAGTTATTATACTACTATATATATGAAAGGATGAACACACAACTAAAACTAATTTCAGATTTCACAAGCTTATACAAATTCCCAATGCGTTAATAAAGAAAAAGTGAATTTCTTACTCCTGCAGTGGTCTAATGCTCATGGCAAATGGGTTTGGGAATTGTTTATAATTCATCCACTGACTTAGATTTTCTCCATTTACACTTTCCATTTTGTTTTCTGTGCAGTGTTCTACTAAGTATGCTCCAATAATAGTGTGTATCAAGTAGTTCAGAAGAGTGGTTTGGTGCTGTAAAGCCAGAGCTTAGATACATAAGTTCCACTCTGTGATTTTTTTCTGGAATGACATTAATACATGAATCAATGAATTAATGACATTAATAATAAATTAAGCTTAAAGAAATTATTTCACTCAATTCTACACTGATAAACCAATAAGCTGATTTGAGTTGCTTACAGGGCATTGATGAGGCAAAGGCAACTTCATCCTCACAAAGGTCAACCCAGCATTAGTGATGATTCACAGAAGTTGCATCCCTGGAGCTCACTGCTCAGCTTTCAGGCAATTCCACTGATGAGAGCTTTCTCTTTTAAGCAATTGTTCACTGCTTATATAAACTTGAGGGGGAGGTATCATGATCTCATGCTCGTTGAGCTTTTCAAGTATTTTAAACTTCATTGGCTTCCCTAGCCTCTAAATTAAATTACTTTCTGGGTCTTATTAGACACCTATATCTATGAAAGAAAGCTGTAACTCAGAGGAAATGGCTGTAATACTTTGACCATTCATTAGCTCATACATCCTTCCAGATCCTCTTCTGTGATGTCCCCTAGGCCTTGAAAATTTAACATAGTTGTCCATTTTCTTTCATTTATTGTTGTGCCTTATGACAACATGCCTCAAAGAATAACATATTCTCTTAAGTTTCCCATTTATGATTCCCAAGATGTAATAGTCAATCACTCCATTTTTCTTTCCATGGTCTTTGATGATACCAGCAATATTTTATGGGCATAAGCACAACCTTTATCATGCAGTTCAACGGAGATATTGCATCAGTTTAACAGAATATTAGCAGTTGCTTTTCCTAGCCACAAGTTTCTAACTTAGTTTACAATATAAGGCATAAATTCTTTCCTGTAAGTGGGCTTTGAATCCAGTTGGACAACAGTAGAGTGAACACATTAAAGTCATACCACTGTCGCATGGGACATTATATTTATATGATATGCTGGTATTGCAATGAGCAATAATTGTACAATACTGTAAGTGACAAGTCTCCTCCAGCAGCCTGTTCAGTGCATTCCACTGTAGAAGCGATGGATCAACAGAGATTTGCATTTAGTTCACAATGGATTTCACCGTGTCCTACAGCCAAAACAAGTGATAGCTTCATAAATCCAGTCCTACATTCTAGTTCTGGTACCCAGACAATGGTTGCATCATGTGGATTCATAAGGACCTCCCTGCCCAATAATGTGTTGGGAGGTAACTTGCTCCTGTAGTAATATTTTTCACCAAAGAACTTGAAGCTTCTAGTACTGCCTTTTCCCATGATGCAGAGTTCCTCTGTATCTGATATTTTTGATGTCTTGCCAGGGGATTTCCCAATTCTATGAGATATTAGAAGTGTTAGATAAGGAAGCCTGCTCACAGAGAGTATACGATCTCTGGAAGCCTATTTCTTTCCCATGCAAATGCCAACTAATCTTGGGCTGCTAAGGAGACATAAAACAAACTGTTAGCAAGACTCACTGCAGCACATAAGGCTCCCATCAAACTGTTCAAATCCAGACTCTTCTGTGATTATTACAGTTTTGTCTACCAGGTTATTACTAAAACAGACAGTTGGATCCATTGATTTTTTTTCCTTCTTCTGTATTAAAGTGTGGATCTGAGAGATGTATTTTCCCTCTCATACCTCACTCTTAATTTACACTTATTATTTGATTCTTCCTGAAGATCAAGATTGTTTGGGGATCTTAGAGAGGAATGATTAACCTTTATTCTTCCTTTGGAACCATGCTAGCTGAAAGACAATCTCATACTTTCATCTCCTTCTCCATTTTATTCAGGCTTTGTACCAAGTCATATTGTAATGGTGGGAACAACACCACCATGTCTTTTTCTTCTCCATTGCAGTTCTTGCTTTTAGATAGACAAGTTCATTCTAATCAGACAGCTATGCATCAGTTTTATTTCTTCATGTCCACAGCAAAGGCCTCAAAGTAGATACTCAGCCAGTTTACAATTCATCCCATATTTTCTCCTTTCAAAAACTAAAATATATTATCATATACATACTACATCAGTTATTTATGTCCTAGCTACTTGCATTGCTGACTCAATTATTCAAGGAGATATGCCACTCTGTAAATTGTAGAGGAAGATAGTCACTATGGGATTCTCCAAAATCACTTCACACATTGACAGCTTAGCTTTGGTTAGATGACTTATCATTCATAATAGGAGCATGGAGCCACCATTGTATCAGAGAAGTCTCATATCATATGGGGAAGTGAAGCTATAGTGAGATTTCCACTATGGATGCTCTACCTGCAAAGAGAGCAGCATCAATTGCATGCCTTATTGACCATCACAAGAACAAGGTAAGTACTTCTCTCTAATTCACCTTTTCTAGTTCTCTACAGACTGCTGTTTATTTTGTATAAATTTTTCTTAGGAAACCTGAGTACATGTCCATTTTCTTCAGATAAAGCATTTACAACCAATCAAAGAAAGGATTCCATTCAGTCTATTCAGGTCTATCTTGGTGAAGCATCTAATTGATTGTGACTATGTTCAGAAGCAACAATGAAGGAATGCTTATAGAAACATAGGTAATGGAAAGGTACCTTTTAAAAGAAAATAATACACTTCGGTGCAGTTAATATTCCAAGAAAGCTACATCCCTGGAATTCCTTGGCTAATTTGTAGGCAGGTGCTCTGGAGAATGCCCTTTGTCCTTCCAGATACTGTTCTCTGTTTATGCAACTTTGTGGAAGGGATTGGTAAATTTGATAACTTTCTTACCTTTTTGAGTCTTGTGAATTTCACAAGCTTCCTGACTCTATAACTTGTATCAGTTTTTTGGCTATTTTAAGAGTCCTCTTCCTTCAAAGATGGAATATTCAGTTCAGATGGAATAGCTATATAACATCTATATATATTGCAATAGCTAAGTTCCATGTAATTGCAAAGGAGTTTTAGAAACATGCACCATGTGTGAGATAGAGGAGAGAAAAACTGTAACATGGTAATGGGTTAAGGTGAGCTCTTTGTGTTATATCTATAAATAATGACAAGTTGATTTATTTTTTGCAGGCCTGAGATATAAAATTGGCAGAGCAAGACTGAGTTTGCTAAGCTATGGCTAGTCTCCTCTGAAAGAATGCTAAAAATACCCAGAATGGGTCCTCCAAAGAAAATTGTCCAGGATGGTGAAAGCAAAATGAAACAAAATATATAGGAAACTGAACTTATTGTACAAGAGACTCATATTGATGAGAAGATAAGATGTGAGAGTTAGAGACATCACTCAGTGGCAGAGCACTTGTCTAACATGACCAAGGCTCGGGGTTCAATGGCCAGAATTGCAAAAATCAAAACATATCAGTACATGGAAAAGGGGAGAAAGTCCAGCATATAGAAGAAGAATATAATTTACTATATGTGCTTTTAATTATAAAATTGTAGACATTAAATAGAAGTTTCATAAAAATGCATTTAACTTAACTTTAAAGAAAGTGAATAAAGTATTTAGAAATATTGAACTCTGAAATATATAGAATATTATGTTGCTACAGTCTGAAATTTGCCATTAGCTCATCAAGGTTCTACTGTGGGTGGGTATTCTATAGAATGTTAGACCAGTCAATCTTCCAAATTGTTTATGTTCCTGAACTCATCTTATGGGTAGTTTTTGGACTATTTGGTCTCACCATGGTCTGAAGCACTGGAGTTTGCTTTAGACATCTTTTCTTACCCATTAAATCTGAAAACTAAATACCTTATTCTCTATCTAAGATCATTTATTTAACGAACGTCACCATAAAGAGGTCTGATTTTATTTGAAACATTTCGCAGTTGTTTTAAAATGCCAGCCAAATCATTGTCCTTTCTGGAAATTTATATTTGGAATCACAGAATGAATAATTTAGGTTTCTATAATGAAAAAGTTCAGTGGTCCTGTGTTCACATGTAGGCTGGCTGTCAGTATTCTGCAACTCTATATGATACCTGTAATATTATGGTAGAAGTCATGGAGCCTACACTGACCTGCCAGCAATTGTATAATTTGCTGTTTCAAGTAGTTTCATTTTCTTTTAAATTTAAATTATTTTGTTTATTTACATTCCAGTTGTTGTCCCTCCTCCATCGTCCTCTCTCCCACAGTTCTTCATCCCATTCCTCCTCCCACTTGCCTCTGAGAGGATGCTCTTCCCCCACCAGGCATCCTTCTAGTTTCAATTTTTAAGGTTTAGTTCAATATTCCACAATTTAATACTTTAGAAAGTTCCCAATAAACAGATTTTTTTCCAAATAGCACATCATTGAAATTGAATATTATAAATTATACTCACTCTTGCTGTACCTGACACGTTTGAACCCAAGGGTTGAACTGATAGTTGAAGTTCATAATTTTACAAGATTTGTCTAACAACACTGTTTGGATGATTTGGGTGTAAGAGTTAGTTTAAATATTTTGCAATTAAATATGATATTCTGGTGTAATATGCACCATTAAACCAAATTTAATGGGTCAAATAGGTTTTTGTCTTTGAGATGAGTTAGGATGAAGTGGACTCTAAACATTTACTCAGATGTGAGATTCTCCAACTCTGACCAGCTTCTGCTTCTACCAAGCAGCATGTGTTTCTACAATCGTATATCCACATAATTAGAACAAGTTAAGTGCTTTTGGTCTTTTTCTGACATAAATGTACTTTAATATTGGATTCCTTTTCTTTAGTGAGGAAATGCATAGTTACTCACTAGTTCTATTTGGAAAATGCTAGATATTAAAATACAATGGAGATAGAATTAGGAATTTTTATCTGAATATTTTGTACTCATAAATTATTAACCTGAAGAGGTTGTAAGAGACATGCTGTTTAAAGCCATAACCCCAACAACTTTCAGTAAGGCAAGTTTTCTGTCCCTATAAATAATTTTAATGGTAAGACCACGTAATTTCTAATTTGGAATCTGCTAGTCAGAGAACAAATAATGTCTTTGAAGGTTTCAGCCTAGTAAGATAAATTATTCTTGAAGTTCTGTTGGTTGAGCCTTGTAAGCCAATTTATAATTCTGTATCCAGTATCTTTTTTAGGAGCCAGAATTATAGGTAATGGAGATTATTGTATTTTGAAAAATATCAATCTACTCTAAGTTCCCATAGAGATTTCTAATGACTGTAGAGAGCCCTGATTAAAAGCCAGGTGTGAAGTTTAGATATTTAATGTTCCCAAAGGTGCATTTGAAGATTTGGTCTCCAATCTGCTGAACTGTTGAGAGGTAGTGAACCATTTAGGAGCTGAAGCCAAGGGGAGCAACTTGAAATCTTTGAGAGAATGAATAACCTTCAAAGAGACATTTTGATTTTGCCTTTTGTTTTCCTGTTTCATTTGTAAACTGGCTGTGTTAATGTGAGCAGCTTGTCCTGCCATACACTCCCTTTAGGAAGTGCTAAATGGGATGACTAACCAGTCATTGAAAACTTCAAAACTATTTGTCCAAATAAAGTCTTCCTCTGTTGGAGTTATCTTAGGTGTCTGTTTTCTCTGGGTCATTACAGGACTGGTAAGCTAGACTAGTGATACCCAGAACCAAGAAGTTCCTAAAGATGAAATCATTATGGGATTCTTTGATGCTGGTTTCCATCCAGAATCAACTACTCTAGACATTAACTGTACATAAAATAAACTGTACATTTTATTTTGTAATAAAAGTTATAAATGTGATATACCCTGAGCCATCCTAGAGGAACCACTGCACTCAGAGCAGAGGATAAGACCCCTCTCCCACAGTCCAATGCCCCAGAGCTGTAACTGGAAGCCTCGGACACTAAGGAACCATCACCCACACAAACCTCGACCCTCCAGAATACCACTCCCCTTCTGCTTCTTCCTTAGTCCTTTTGGCTGGGGCAGACACCTAGCTGGTCTGCTCCTGTGAAGACACCATATCCTGAGCCATCCTAGAAGAACCACTGTACTAAGAGCAGCGGAGGGACCACCACACTCAGAGACACAGAGGAACTACTGCACTCAGAGCAGCAAGATTTCAGGATCCCAGAGGCAGCCTGAGTCCCAGGAGATCTTCCACCTAGCATCTCAGGATCACAAGATCACAGAGACATCTGGAATCTGAGCAGTTCTGACACAAGCAAGATAACTGGAAAGACAAGCTCCAGTCAGCCACAGTGAGTGCAAGCAGCACTAGAGATAACCAGATGGCTAAAGGCAAGCTCAAGAACATAGCAACAGAAACCAAAGTTAACTGGCATCATCAGAACCCAGTTCTTACACCTTAACAAGTCCTGGAAACCCCATCACACCAGAAAAGCAGGATTCAGAATTAAAATCACTTCCCTTGATGATAATAGAGGACTTTAAAAAGGACATAAATAACTCCCTTAAAGAAATATGGGAGAACACAGGTAAACAGGTATAAGCTCTTAAAGATGAAACACAAAAATCCCTTAAAGAATTGGAAGAAAACAATACCAAACAGGTGAAGGAATTGAACAAAACCATCCTGGATCTAAAAATGGAAGTAGAAACAATAAAGAAATCACAAAGGGAGACTACCCTGGAGATAGAAAGCCTAGGAAAGAAATCAGGAGTCATAGACACAAGCATCAACAACAGAATATTAAAGATAGAAGAGAGAATCTCATGTGCAGAAGATACCATGGAGAACATTGACACAACAGTCAAAGAAAATGCAAAATGCAAAAAGCTCCCAATCCAAAACATCCAGGAAATCCAGGACACAATGAGAAGACCAAATTTTAGGATAATAGGTATAGATGAGAGTGAAGATTCCAAACTTAAAGGGCCAGTAAATATCTTCAACAAAATTATAGTGGAAAACTTTCCTAACCTTAAGAAAGAGATGCCTATGATTATACAAGAAACCTACAGATCGCCAAATAGACTAGACCAGAAAAGAAATACCTCCCGTCACATAATAATCAAAACACAAAATGCACAAAACAAAGAAAGAATTTTAAAAGCAGCAAGGGAAAATGGCCAAGTAACGTATAAAGGCAGAGCTATCAGAATTACAACAGACTTCTCACCAGAGACTATAAAAGCTAGAAGATCCTGGACTGATATCAAACAGACCCTAAGAGAACATAAATGCCAGCCCAGGATACTATACCCAGCAAAAATCTCAATTACCATAGATGGAGAAACTAAGATATTCCATGACAAAACCAAATTTATACAATATCTTTCCACAAACCCAGCACTACAAAGAATAATAGCAGGAAAGCTCCAATACAAGGAGGGCCATTATACCCCAGAAAGAACAAGAGAATAAGCCTCTTCCAACAAACCCCAAAAGAAGACAATCACACAAACAATGCCTCCACTGTTAACAAAAATAACAGGAAGCAACAATCTCCTCTCCTTAATATCTCTTAACATCAATGGACTCAATTTCCCAAATAAAAAGACATAGGCTAACGGGCTGGATATGCAAACAGGAAGACAAGGAAAAGCCCACACTCACATGGAAATTGAACAATACTCTACTTATTGATAATGTGGTCAAGGAAGAATTAAGGAAAGAAGTTAAAGACTTTTTAGAATTTAATGAAAATGAAGACACATCATACTAAAACCTATGGGATACAATGAAAGCGGTGCTAAGAGGAAAACTCATAGCTCCAAGTGCTTACAAAAAGAAACTGGAGAGGGCATACACTAGCAGTTTGACAACACACCTCAAAGCTCTGGAACAAAAAGAAGCAAATACACCCAAGAGGAGTAGACAGGAGGAAATAATTAAACTCGGGGCTGAAATCAACCAAATAGAAACAAAAAGAACTATACAAAGAATCAATAAAACCAGGCGCTGGTTCTTTGAGAAAATCAACAAGATAGATAAACCCTTAGCCAGACTAATCAGAGGGCAGAGAGACAATATTCAAATTAATAAAATCAGAACTGAAAAGAGGGACATAACAACAGAAACTGAGGAAATCCAAAAAATCATCAGATTCTACTACAAAAGCATATACTCAACAAAATTGGAAAATCTGGATGAAATGGACAACTTTCTAGACAAATACCAGTTACCAGTGTTAAATCAGGAGCAGATAAACCATCTAAACAGTCCCATAACCCTGAAAGAAATAGAAGCAGTCATTAAAAGTCTACCTACCCAAAAAAAAGTCCAGGACCAGATGGTTTCAGTGCAGAATTCTATCAGACCTTCAAGGAAGAGCTAATACCAATTCTTTTCAAACTATTCCACAAAGTAGAAATAGAAGGAACACTATCCAATTCATTCTATGAAGCCACAAGAAGGGGAGAAAGGAAAAGAAGATAACAGTGAAAGGTAAATACGTAAAATATCCAATTAAAAAAAAAACAGATAATGTGTCTGGCAAAAAAAAAAAAAAAAAAAAAAAGATAGTTTACTTATTTCAAACAATTTTCAAGGGTTTCCAGGAGATACTTATTGGCTAAGATCTTATTTTAAGCTCTTCACAAAAAGTATTTATGTCTCTTTTTAATATTCTCAAGAGAGATGCAAATCCTAATTTCCCTCAACAATTAATTGACAGAAGAGGAGTAATTGTACAAAAAGTAGAAGAAGCTCTCATTAATTGATATATTATATAGACTGATTAATTGTTGGTTGTTTTATAATAGTCCTTTGATAAAAGAATTATATTTCTTTAAATAGTGTCTACATAACTTTCTGAGGGTGAAAGGAGCATGCCTTGTTTACTCTTAACTTTCTAAAACTGAAAGCTCATGGCAAATCTGCTGCTGATTGCCTCTGGCATCGCTGAGACCAATAAAAACTATGCCACAACTATGTGGAAGGACCCTTTTACCCTTAAATAGAATGGCCAGGACCCAGTTCCTATATGGGGCAGAGGATTGATACCACAGAAGGCACAGCTAAATGGCCGCCAAAAAGATTAATGAATAAAATAGATACCCCCACAAAACCAGGCCCAATTATAAATAAAATGAATAAAAATTGACATCCAGGGGAGAAAATTTTCTCTGAGAATTCCCTTCTTTTTTCCTATCCAGGTAAAAATTAATCACCTGTGACGCCTGCTGTTAGGAGTTCTAATCCTGATACTGGCCTCTGGACTTATACTACTCAGACCTCCAATGGGCCAAAATTGCAAAGGACTTTATTTGACTTGATTTTCTCTTTTACAATAGAAAAGACTGTGTACAGCTCTAGACTGTGTACAGCCCTTAAAGAAGAATGCTGTTTTTACATAGACAAAACAGGGATGATTTAAGAGAGCATGAAAAAGGCCAGAGAAGGTCTTGAGAAAAGACAGAAAAAGAAAGAGAAAAATGAGAGCTTGTACAAGACTTGGTCTTCAACCTCTCCATGATTGTTAACCCTACTTCCTTCCATCTTGGGACCATTAATTAGGTTATTTTTGCTTATTTCCTTTGGTCCCTGGGCCTTAAATAGGCTGACTAACTTTGTGAAATAACATATAAATAATCTGATAGCAAAATCTATTCAGATACATTGTCATAAGTTAGCTATAAAGGACCACGAGACTCTAGATGAGGATGTTACTCTATCCAGGGTGCTCCCAAGTCCCATCTCCACCCAATCTAAAAGAGGGGACTTCTGCCCCTAGACCAAGCAGAGAGGGGCCACCCAGAACCCCCTCTGTCTGGCGATCTGAATTCTTGCTTAGGCTGTGAAACTAAGCACTACAAGGGAATATAAATAAAAGTTAAAAATATGTTTCTGGGTTCCCTGAGGGACAAGCCTGATTGCACAGGGGTTGATGTCAAAAGTATCCCCTCTCCAGGAAAAAGACATCAGGACGGGTATGGCCCTCATGCCTCACTGGACAACAACAGGAGGACTGGAGCCATTACAAGGTCCCCTTTAATTACTGGAGGTCAGGCCTCTATCCCTGCCTTGGCAAGATTAGAATTGCCACAGCCCTTCTATTCTTGGGGAAGGGAGAAGATGTCAAGGGCAGCCCTGTTTATACACTGAAGGCCTAAAATCAGCAATAGGCCTGACATACATGCCTGCTAACACAAAGTCCTGAGTCTCTATGGAAAAACACTGAAACAGATGTCTATAAACTACTGTAAACAGGCAGCTTTTGTGGAAATCTACCAGCCTGAGTAGTCATAGAACTTGTAAATAGGCAGCCTTGGCAGATAGTACCAAATTAGATCAGGATAAGCGAATCATAGGCAGAGTCATAGTGACCTGACCCCTGAACCTTCACCGAGCTGTTACCCTGTTCTGAAAGATATCTGTACTCTCCATGAACACCTGTGCTCCTGTGTCATCCCCTTCCCCACATCCTGCATTTTCGTGTTTATAACCCCTGTGTTAAAAAGTAAAGATTATGATTTAATAATAAAAAAAAATGCTTTACCAAAGCTCAAAGCATACATTGCACCTCACACAATAATAGTGGGGGATTTCAACACCCCACTCTCAGCAATGGACAGATCATGGGAATAGAAACTAAACAGAGACATAAAGAAACTAACAGAAGTTATGAACCAAATGAATTTAACAAGTATCTATAGGACAGTTCATCCTAAAACAAAAGAATATACCTTCTTCTCAGCAAGTCATGGTACCTTCTCCAAAATAGACCATATAATTGGTCACAAAACAGGCCTCAACAGATAGAAAATAATTGAAATAATACCTTGTATCCTATCAGATGACTATGGAGTAGAAATAATACCTTGTATCCTATCAATCACCATGGACTAAGACTGGTCTTCAATAATAACATGAACAATGTAAAGCCCACATACACATGGAAACTGAACAAAGCTCTACTTAATGATGACTTGGTCAGGGAAGAAATAAAGAAAGAAATTAAAGACTTTTTAGAATTTAATGAAAATTAGGACACATCATTCCAAAAATTGTGGGACTTCATGAAGGCAGTACTAAGAGGAAAACTCATAGCTCTAAGTGCCTACAAAAAGAAACCGGAGAGAGCATACACTAGCAACTTGACAGTATACCTGAAAGCTCTAGAACAAAAAGAAGCAAATACACCAAAGAGGAGTAGACTGCAGGAAATAATCAAACTCAGGGCTGAAATCAACCAAGTAGAAACAAAAAGAACTATATAAAGTATCAATAAAACCAGGAGCTTGTTCTTTGAGAAAATCAACAGGATAGATAAACCCTTAGCCAGACTAATCATAGGACACAGAGACAGTATCCAAATTAATAAAATCATAAATGAAAAGGAAGACGTAACAACAGACACTGAGGGAATTCAAAAAGAATCATCAGATCCTACTATAAAAGCCTATATTTAACAAAACTGGAAAATCTGGATGAAATGGACAATTTTCTAGACAGATATCATGTTCCAGATCTCTTAAATCAAGAGCAGATAAATGATCTAAAAAGTTACATAACTATTAAAAGAAATAGCATCAGTCATTAAAAGTCTCCCCACCCCCCCAAAAAAAAATATGCCAGGACCAGATGGTTTTAGTGAAGAATTCTATCAGACCTTCAAGAAAGACCTAATACCAATTCTTTTCAAACTATTCCACAAAGTAGAAAGAGAAGGAACACTACCCTATTCATTCTATGAAGCCACAATTATGCTCATAACTACACAACACAAAGACACAACAAAGAAAGAAAATTTCAGACCAATCTCCCTTATGAATATCAGTGCAAAAATACTCAAAAAATTCTGGCAAACCATATCCAAGAACACAACAAAACAATCATCCATCACTATTAAGTAGGCTTTATCCCAGGAATTCAGGGATGGTTCAATATTCGGAAATCCATCAACTTAATCCACTATATAAACAAACACAAAGAAAAAAAAACCTACATGATCATCTCACTAGATGCTGAGAAAGCATTTGACAAAATTCAACATCCCTTCATGGTAAAAGTCTTGGAAAGTTCAGGAATTCAAGGCTCATACCTAAACATAGTAAAAGCAATATACAAAAAACCTGTAGTCGACATCAAACTAAATGGAGTGAAACTTTTTTTTTAATCTTTTTTTATTAGATATTTTATTTACACTTCAGATGCCATCCCCTTTCCCCATTCCCCCCCTTAGAAAACCCCTATCCCATGCCCCCTTTTCCTTTTTGCATTTATACATATTTTTTTAAATAATGTTAATCATAAGCATTATAAGTTTGGAATTGTTCAATCAGCGGTGTAACCCACTGACCGACCTAGATATAACAACTATCTTTGACTGGTGGAGATACATGAATATCTGCCTCCCTGTCTCCCCCCTCTTTCTCTCTTTCATCACCTAGCTTCTCCTATCCTTCTTCTCCTCCTCTTCTTACTCCTTTTCTTCCTCTCAGTACTCCTCCTACCTTAGCTCCTCCTACACATCACCCTTCCTGTTAAAATAAAACTTTTCTCTCAAAATACAATTAGAGCATAATTATGCCAATTTGTACCAGTGAGGTACAAGATAGTCTTAATACCTAGTCCATCATTTTGTTGACTAACCAGCACCTCTGTCATCTATCCTAACTAAAACATTTAGTTCTGAACCTGGCTTTAGGATGAATGTCAGCTGCCGACCATCCACTCAAATCTTTTCTCTTACGGTAAATAGCTATAAGTTTTCAACCCCGTCAGAAATCCAGAATGACTGAGTTAACTATAATTGTGGGAAGCACAAATCATAGCTTCTAAAACTTAGCCAATTTATAGAGACCTCTGAACACCTGAAAAGCCCCTATACTACCGAACGTTGGAGCATCAAATCTTCAGCCTTCTGGCCCAGAATCATCTGACAGACCTTGGTGATGCAGGATTATTAAGGACTGATTACTCTGTCTAGGCAGATATAATCAGTCGACTATTCTGCATGTGTGTCCTTTTCTGGACAGTAATTTGTCTGTAGATGGAGAGAGGCAATTCTTGCCTAGTGGCTGTTACCACACAACTGGAGTAACTCCAAGGATGCTCAATTTCTTCTTAGAATCCACGACAGGAAGCTGTCAGGAGCAGACAGGTCTCTAATCAATATGAACATTAATATATAAATATTTGTAGCATCAGTTCTATGGACTTCTGATGTTTTGAAAACCAACTATCCATGTAAGGTAACCTGGACTGTTTTCTGTTAACTCCTCTCAGCTATTTCTAAGTAAAATATGGAAAGCACCCTAACAATAAACTCAAAAAATAAGAATTTGCTATAGTCCCTTAACTCATAGGTTAACTGTCTCAAATAAGTTAAAAAAGTTAAAAAAGGGCTGGGTCTAGGCCCTGTATTCCTAAAGGTGTTATACAGGCACAATGCCCATGAGCGTATCAATATTCATCTCACTTTTATATTAATAAGGAGCTCGTACCAATGAAAACCTTAAATTTGAGATCAAAGTAAATTTTGTACCATTTAAAAATTTATAACTTCATCTTGATAATAATTATACAGATTTCTACCAGTAGGTTATGGCTATGCAGTAAGTCCTAGCTAATCCCCCCTGTTCCAACAAAACCACTACTTGTCCCTAGAAAAACAGACCATTATTAACCACATTAGTCCCCAAGCTCAGGGAATAGGGGCGCTGACTCTTCTTTAACTTCTTCAAGCTGATTAAGGGCGTTGAGATTTTAGAAGAGGGGTTGGGGGGAGAGTAAGTTGATAAGCCTCTGATGCTGTGTCTTCACTGAATCCAGATGGAATTCCAGGACATCAGAGGTTTGGGCAGGTCTGCTCAGTATGCTTGATGAGTAGATACACCAAGGCTGTGTATTCTGCAATATACAATTCTCAGAACAAGTTTTAGTATCAAGAAAAAAAAAAAAATTTCCCACCCCCAGGGGCGGGTTCTGAAGACTTTTGGTTCTGAAGACTTTTTTTTCCCCCGCTTCTTAAAATTGGTTGTAGTATTTACATTTCAGATTTTATCCCCTTAGCCTACTTCCTCCCACCACCCAGAAACCTATCCCATCCCCCTCCTCATGCTTCTATGAGGCAGTGACCACACCTACCCCCCTCACTATCCCCTCCCCGCCCTCACATCCCCCCCCACTGTGTGTTCATTCATTCATTTTTCATTCATTTTTTTTATGGGACCAAGAAACTCCTCTCCCACCTATGTCCGACGGGGCCATCCTCCCCTACATATACCTCTGGAGTCTTGGGTCCCTCCCTATGTGTTCCCAGGCTGGTGGTTTAGACCCTGGGGGTGGGGGGGGGGCTCTGGTTGTTTGGTATTGTTGCTTTCCACCTGGGGTCAATAACCCTTTCTGCTCCTTCAGTCCTCTCACTAAGTTCTCCACTGGGAAACCCCTGATCATATCAGTGGTTAATTGTGAACATTGTCCTCTGAGTGTTTTAGTCTTTGACTGACCTCTAAGGAGACAGCTATATCATGTTCCTCACATTATGCACTTCCAGCCATCCACAACAGTGTTTAGATTAGGTGGCTGTACATGGAGTGAATACCCAGGTGGAAAGGTCTCCTGATGGCCCCTCCTTCAGTTTCTGTTCCATGTTTTGTTTCCCTATTTGCTCCCTTGAGCATTTTTATTTCTCGTTCTAAGTAGAACTGAGGCATCCCCTCTTGGTCTTCCTTCTTCATGAGCTTCATGTGGTCTGTGGGTTGAGTCTTCGCTAATCCAAGCTTTTGGACTAACATCCGTGGAGATATGTTTGTGTAACTATCTTCTTTTGGGGTTTTTGGAAGATTACTTTCTTGCTTTTTCTAGGTTGTAGTTTCCCTCCTTGTGTTGGAGTTTTCCACCAATTATTCTTTGAAGTGCTGGATTTGTGTTAAGATAGTGTGTAAATTTGGATTTGTCATGGAATATTTTGGTTTCTCCATCAATAATGATTGACAGTTTTGCTGGGTACAGTAGTCTGGGCTGGCATTTGTGTTCTCTTAGGGTCTGTATGATATCAGTCCAGGATCTTCTGGCTTTTATGGTTTCTGGTGAGAAGTCTGGTGTAATTCTTATAGGTCTGCCTTTATATGTTACTTTGCCTTTTTCCCTTACTGCTTTTAGTATTTTTTCTTTGTTTTGTACATTTGATGTTTTGACTATTATATGGCGGGAAGTATTTCTTTTCTGGTCTAAACTATTTGGAGTTCTGTAAGCTTCTTGTATATTTATGGACATCTCTTTCTTTAGGTTAGGGAAGTTTTCCTCCATAATTTTGTTGAGGATATTTACTGGTCCTTTTAGTTGGGAGTCTTCCCCCTCATCTATACCTATTATCCTTAGGTTTGGCCTTCTCATTGTGTCTTGGATTTCTTGTATATTTTGGGTTAGTAGCTTTTTGTATTTTGCATTTTCTTTGACAGTTGTGTCAATGTTTTCCATGGTATCTTCTGCACATGAGATTCTCTCTTCCATCTCTTGTATTCTGTTGGTGATACTTGTGTCTATGACTCCTGATCTTTTTTTAGGTTTTCTATCTCCAGGGTATTGTCCCTTTGTGATTTCTTTATTGTTTCTACTTCCATTTTTAGATCCTGCATGGTTCTGTTTAATTCCTTTTCCCGTTTGGTTGCATTTTCTTGAAATTCCTTAAGGGATTTTTGTGTTTCCTCTTTAAGGGTTTCTATCTGTCTACCAGTGCTCTCCTTAAGTTCTTTGAGAGTGTTATTTATGTCTTTCTTAAAGCCCTCTATCATCATCATGAGAAGTGATTTTAATTCTGATTCCTGCTTTTCTGGTGTGATGGGGTGTTCAGTGCTTGCTCTGATGGGGGAGCTGGGTTCTGATGATGCCATGTAACTTTGGTTTCTGTTGCTTATATTCTTGCTCTTGCCTTTTGCCATTTGGTTAACTCTAGTGCTGCATGTACTTGCTGTCTCTGACTGAAGCCTGTCTTTCTAGTTATCTAGCTTGTGTCTGATCTCCTAGGGGTCCAGATGTCTCTGTGATCTTTTCCAGCTGCACTGATTACAGTGGTACCTCTAGGATGCCTCAGGATATGGTGCCTCCAAGGTAGTAGTCCAGGTAGGTGTCTGCTGTTCTGGGTGCAGTGTCTCCTCTAGAATATCTCAGGATATGTTGTCTGAAGGTCTGAGTTCATTTGTTCCTCTGTGGATCTGGATTGAGTGGACCTTCCAGTATGTCTCAGGTGGAATCCGGGGTCCACACAACAGCAGACCTGGCAGAGGTCTGATCTAGGCCTCAGATCTGAGAACTAGTTTCTAAGACACTGTCCAAGTTAGAGCACCTGGGATCCCTGCTTCCTCTGGGTTCTTGGAGGTTGGGGGCAGAGCTGCCACCCAAGGTCTGTTCAGTGCTCTGGCCCAGACTGGAAGGAACCAGTGTTCCAGGCCGGAGTGACTTCCTGGGTCCTTTTGGTTCCCAGTTACTCCCTGTTTAGGGCGCGCCCTGCTGTCTGCTTACCTAAGATACTGCCTGAGTTTGAGCACCTGGGATCCCTGCTTCCTCTGGGTTCTTGGATGTTGGAGGCAGAGCTGCCACCCAAGGTCTGCTCCAGAGTGAAACTTTTAAGCAACCATATTGAAATCAGAGACTAGACAAGGCTGCCCATTCTCTCCCTATCTATTCAATACAGTATTCAAAGTCCTAACCAGACCAATTAGACAACAAAAGAAAGTCAAAGGGATACAACTAGGAAAGAAAGAAGTGAAAATATCACTATTTGCAGATGATATAATAGTATACTTAAGTGACCCTAAAACTTTCACAAGAGAACTCCTAAACCTGATAAACAACTTCAGGAAAGTGGCTGGATAAAAAAATCAACTAAAAAAAAAAGTAGCCTTCCTCTACTCAAAAGATAAACTAGCTGAGAAAGAAATTAGGGAAATGACAACCTTCACAATACTCACAAATAATACAAAATACCTTGGTGTGACTCTACCCAAGCAAGTGAAAGATCTGCATGACAAGAACTACAAGTCTCTGAAGAAAGAAATTGAAGAAGATTTCAGAAAATGAAAAGATCTCCCATGCTCATGGATTAGCAGGATTAATATAGTAAAAATGAACATCTTGCCAAAAGCAATCTACAGATTTAATGCAATCCACATCCATATTCCAACTTAATTCTTCAGAGATAGAAAGACAAATTTGCAAATTCATTTGAAATAGCAAAAAATCTCAGATAGTGAGAACTATTCTCAACAATAAAAGAACTTCTGGGGGATTCACCATCCCTGACCTCAAGCTGTACTACAGAGCAATAGTGATAAAAAGTGCATGGTATTGGTACAGAGACAGGCAAGGAGATCAATGGAATAGAAGTGAATACCCAAAAATGAACCCACACACCTATGGTCTCTTGATCTTTGACAAAGGAGCTCAAAATGTCCAGTGGAAAATGGACAGCATTTTCAACAAATTGTGCTCATACAATTGGAAGTCAGCATGTAGAAAAATGCATATTGATCCGTTTTTATCTCCTTTTACAAAGCTCAAGTCCAAATAGATAAAGGACCTTCACATAAAACCAGATACATTGAAACTACTAGAAGAGAATTTGGGGAAGAACCTCTAATACCTGGGCACAGAGGAATAGTGTTCCTGAATAGAACACTAATGGCTTATGCTCTAAGTTCAAGAATTGACATATGAGACCTCATAAAATCTCAAAGTTTCTGTAAGGCAAAGGACACTGTCAGTAGGACAAAACGGCAACCAACAGATTGGGAATATATCTTTACCAATCCTATATCTGATAGGGGGCTAATATACAATATACACAAAGAACTCAAAAAATTAGATTCCAGACAACCTAATAACCCAATTAAAAATGGAGTATAGAGCTAAACAAAGAATTCTCAACTAAGCAAACTTACATGGCTGAGAAGCACCTAAAGAAATGTTCAACATCCTTAGTCATCACAGAAATGCAAATCAAAACAACCCTGAAATTCTACCTCACAGCAGTCACAATGGATAAGATCAAAATTGAAGTGATATCAGATGTGGGCAAGGATGTGAAGAAATAGAAACACTCCTCTATTGTTGGTGGGATTGCAAGCTGATACAATCCACTCTGGAAATCAGTCTGGCAGTTCCACAGAAAATTGGACATAGCATTACCTGAGGACCCAGCTATACCACTCCTGGGCATATACCCAGAAGATGCTTCAACATATAACAAGGACAAATGTTCCACTATGTTCTTAGCAGATTTATTTATAATAGCTAAAAGCTGGAAAGAACCCAGATGCACTTCAACAGAAGAGTGGATACAGAAAATGTGATACATTTACACAATAGATTATTACTCAGCTATGAAATACAACAAATTCAAGAAATTCTTAGGCAAATAGATAGAACTAGAAAATATAATCCTGAGTGAGGTAACAGAATTACAAAACTCACTGATGCACTCACTGATAATTGGATATTAGCCCAAAAGCTCCCAACAACCAAGATACAACTCACAGACCACATGAATCTCATGAAGAAGCAAATACTCCTGGGAGCAAATATGGAGACAAAGTGTGGGACAGAAACTGAAGGAGGGGTTGTCTGGAACCTGTTCCACCTCTGTATCCATCCCATGTGCAGTCACCAAAGGCAGAGGCTCATGTGGATGCCAGGAAGTGCATGCTGACAGGAGCCTGTCAGCTGTCTCCTTAGAGGTCTGCCAGAGCCTGATATATACAGAGGTGATGTTCACAGCTAACCATTGAGCTGATTATGGGGTTCCCAATGGAGGACCTAAAATGAAGACTGAAGTAGCTGAAAGGGTTTGTGGCCCCATGGGGAGAGCAACAATACCAACCAACCAGAGCTCCCAGGGTCCAAACCACTAGCCTGGGAGCACATAGGGAGGAACCCATGGCTCCAGCTATGTGCAGGGGAGGATGGCCTTGTGGGCATAGGTGAGAGAGGAAGTCCTTGCTCCAGTGAAAGCTTGATGCCCCAGTGTAGGTGAAATCGAGGGTGGGGAGGTGGGAGTGGATAGGTGGTTTGGGGCACATCTTTATAAATGCAGGAGGACGGGGGATGGGATTGGGGTTTCTTGGGTAGGAGGAAAATGGGGAATGAGGATAACATCTGAAATGTAAATAAAATATCCAATCAAAAAATATTATATATAAAAAAGTAAACACAAAACAATAAAAGAATAAAAACGTTATAAATTTGTTTGTAAAGCAATTAAATTATGAGACAACTCAATTAATCTGCTACAATGCAAGACTAGTACCTCTTTTTCTAGATAAAATAAAAGATTGTTAATGTTTCTCAAAATAAAAATTTTAATAAATGTTGCTACACTTTGGTTTCTTTGAGATTACTTTTTTCTGAATAAAATTTTGACAAAAATATTGAATTTAGGCCTTTGTATATATAAACACATACGTCTACGTATTTATGTAGTTAAAAAACAAGAGTCCATGTATTTGAGAATTAGCAGAGTCCGTGAGAGGAATTTGAGGGTGAAAGGAAAGAGGAAATGAATACTCATATATGAAAGTCACCAAAATTAAAATATTTTAAAATGATTGTTATGTGAATATGACCATGCTTAGCAAGCGTCTTTTTGTGATAGTGATTCACTGATAAGCTTACATATACCATCTGGCTGCACAATTACATAGCACAGTATATGATAGACAAGGCTGAGTGTTCTTCCTGAGGACATCTCTGAAGGCATTTTCTGTATCTTTTCAAGACTATTAGGTACTCAGACTTCTTATTTTCCTTGAAGAATGAGTCTTCTGCTTCTGTCTGCTCTTTTACTCGAGGGTTTATTATATCTTACAAAAGACTAGATTGTCATCAAACCTCTGACAATAAGATTGATGTGAACACTGGAGGAGAAGGACACATGGAAAGACAGACCAGTGTGATTGTGAAAGATAGATAGGTTATGAGAACAACATCTCTCCAGCTCAGCCTTCTCAATAAAAAAGTAAACATAAAAGGAGAAGGAAGCAGAAGGATGAGGAGGAGCTAGGAGAAAGGAGGAAGGGGGGGGGGGAAATGGTGGCTGATGTACTATGTGTGTCTCCTTAGTCCTCCCAAAATACCGAGTTTAATATAGCCAGAAATATACCACTACTTTTGCTCAATTGAGGTTTCCACTTCCAAAATGGTTCTATTTTGTGTCAAGTTGACATAAAACATCTGTGGTCTGAGTGCTTATTAACATGATGTAGGAGACTCACTGTTCCAAGCAAGCTTGAGTTATGAAATGAGGTTGTTTCTCTGAACAACAACAAAACCAAAAAGGAGAACAAGAAAGATGAAAGCATACTTTAATAAAAAAAAAAAAAAGTTTAAAAAAAAAGCACAAACACTTCTAAAAGTTCTAGTCTTTGATTTTTTTTCAAAACTTACTTTTAAAATGTGTTTTTAAACGCTTTAACCTCCCCTCTAGCCCATCACCCACCTGTGGTAGTGGAATAGAAAGCTTATTAGGATACAAGGAAAGTGGACTTGTTTAGAAATTGTTATTTGGAACAGATCTAATCTGTGTTGTTAGGAAATCATCAGTTCAGTTCACAGAATTCAGCTGTGGCAGCTCGATCCCCTCACAAACATTTCACAAATATACCAGCAGTCCAGTTCAGTACTGATGGAATAGTAAATGCAAATCAGCAGTGGTGGCATGACCTAGCAGAAATAACCAGGCCTCTGATAAATCGGTATGAGTCAACAGGAGGGTCCAGGACCAGTGGCCAGGACCATACCAGGAGAAGTTCTCTGTCATGTCTCAACAAAGTAAAGATCAGCAAAGTCATGAGACCAAGAAACATTGCAAAGCTAGATATGCAAGCCAGCCCCCACCACTGTCTGTTGAGTCCTATTTATCCTTCAAAACATCAGTTCTCCACGGGTTTTACATAACCATGCATCTTGCCTCAGAACTTGAGTCTATCTTAGCAAAATTCTACATGAATCTCTATCGGCTGATATCACTCTGCCAACCCGCCTAAGTCCTTGGAAGTAGCAAGAAGCCTCAGAAACCTCACGAGAAGTATTTTGGTGAGTTTCTCTCTACAGTGTCATGACCGATGGAGCTCAACTAAGCAATTCAAGGGGAATCAATACATGTGTGTGGTTAGTGAAGAATCCTTCTTCACATGTCCTATATGTGCTTGCTTTAGCAGAACGTCCTTTCACCTGCTTCAGGAAAACACTCCTTTACATGTCTGCCCCAGCAAAACACTATCTGACACTACTGACTTCCAAAAGAAACCATGTATTTCCAATTCAAAAAACTCTTCCATTCAATTGTAAGAAAATGCAGGCAAGTCCAACTATGGTGAGCATCATGTGCTATGAGGAGTGGTGCTGTAGAGAAACTGTCTTGTCTGGGCAGCATTGGGAATGAATAGATTACAAGGTAATCACATTCTGTTGAATTGTAACCTTCTTGAATTAAAGCCAGGCATGGAACTGACCTGTTTTTGATGTTTCTTTGTAAATCCTGAGATGATGATTACGATGGTGGTGGTGGTGGTGGTGGTGGTGGTATTGATGAAAATGATGGTGGTAATGATGATGATGATTGTATACTTATACATATTTAAAATGGGCTGACTGGTTTATTACTTGGAAAAATAACGTGTGTCCTTCTATAGACTCACAAAACATACTAATTTTATTTTCAAAACAACCGTAGGTGAGTACATATGAATCTTGGATTGTGGTAATTGAGGCTCAGAGGTTCTGCAGTTTGCCAAGGTTACAATTAGGACTACAGATCTAGTGTCCAGATCGCTAATTATGATGCTGGCTCCATGTTGGTGTTCCCTGTCTACTGTGAAACCATATGTAGGAGTAGCTTCATTTGATGTTACTCTCAGTTGCTACCATGTTGTGTTCAGTTCTAAGACAAACAACTTGTTCTGAATTCAAAAAATTTATGGTTATCAGAAGAATCTCTCCACCGCAGCAAGACATTTTCTTCTAGAGTGTACAAATAGGATCTCAGCAGGAAGACAACTAATAGGAAAATAAAAAAGCCCTTAGGCTAAAGGAAGATTGTTAAATTAAACTAGATATGAGAAATGCATGGAGCACTGATAGTGTGTGAATCTCAGTGCCACTGAAGCGTTTAATAGGAAAGGGTATCGGCTTCCCCAGCTCTGATTAAGGATACTACTTTAAAAGACCTATGTTTACGCCTATATTTTCATTGACTGGAAAAAAAAAACCACATTTTTTAAAATGTGTGAAATTAAACACTATAGAAATATTTCACATTTTGAGGGGAAAAATGCGGGTTGAATATCCTCAAGTAAAAATGTACTATACCCATCCTCCCTGCTGCTCTCCGGCTCTCCTCATCTATCAAGAAAAGACCATGCCACTGTGATTAGCATTTTATGTGCAAATAAAACATTCTCCTTGTATAAACAGACTGAAATAAAGAAGGAAACCGCATGCAAATGCTTCTGAAAAGAAAATGCTTCTGTCTTCTAGGTCTGGTTCCGAATATCTCTGTCCTTTCTCACCAAAACCCAGGAATTCTCATATCACATAGCCCAGTCTCCTTAGAACTTGGAACTTTCTGAACCAAACTGTCCAGGTTTTTGAGTATCCCTGCTCTACTCCAAACAAAATGAGTAAAATCCACTGGTATCCATCATCGGAAAGACAGTGAATGAGTAAGAAAATCAAGACCTGTGCATATGTGATGTAACTTGGTAATCAAAGGAGAAAGTCCTGTGTTCTTGAGCCTGAAAGCTAAATATGCCCCTGGGTAAAAGTTCTGGAATAGTTAAAAGTTTAATCTTCAGGACCTTTGACCTGAATGTATAAGCAGCTAATATTATGTATTTCATGAGTATAAGAATCTGTGATGTAATTAAGCTTTCTGTTTTCAATGAGAGAAACACTGCTCTCACATCAAACAGGATAAGAAATCATTTATTCTGGAGTCAAATATGATTGACCATGTCCCAAATATAAAGATTCAGGTTACTCCAGAATTTGTATTCCAGTGCAATTTTAGTTTCATGGAATTTTTATTGGAAGAGAACGAAGAAAGTAATAAATCAGCATGATTTTCAAGTATACTGGTGGAAATATCAGACAGGTAGGTTTCAGCAAAGCAGAGTAGCTGAAGTAACATTTTCATATTTATTGTATCGATTGTATTTCCTAATGCTTATCTAATAAAGTATGAGCATATCCTCAAAAGGATGTACTTATGTTCATGCTGATGAGAATGAGTGTTTCCAGGGTTGCAGGGAAGTCAGAGAGAGAGCAAAGATTTCACTACAGTGAGTTCTCTGCTCATCTCTTGAAGGGTTTCAGGGTGGATGTGCAGGCTCAAGAACGGTTCAACCCTGACAGGAATTTTTCTGTCTCCATCTTGCCTTTTCTAAGTCATTCGAAGTTGTCATCATCACTGTCATTCTCCTCAGAGGAGAAGCCAACAGAGATTGCCTTGTAAGTACATCAGTGGTCTGAACCAGGACAGATACATAAAGTATTTCTTCTCACTTCAATTCAGAATACTGAATCACAAAACCAAGAACTCTGGTAGAATGAGCAAACCCCAAATGACAGGCCACTGTGGAAGAAGTAGGGGATGAAGGCTTCTTGGACAGCTGGCTGTTTGCCTCAGAGTAATGTGAAAAAAAAAGGCTCCAAGATAGACAAGAAGAAATGTTATTTTAAAAATATCACACAAGACTGTGAGAAAACATGTATTGGTGGAGAAGATGGAACTCAGAAAAACTGGTGCACTGTACCTTCTGCTTTGCATTTACTGAGAAGCTGATGTGTGCCATTTGCAACCAGAGTTTGTAACATTTTACATCAGAATAATATACAAGCATGCAAATACCTGTGTGAACCCAGATCCTGGGGTGGAAACAGAATTAGGGCAGGTGTTTGTGTGTATGAAAGATGTTGTATACCAATGAATACAATGGCAGAGTGATGCCATGAAGTACACGCACATTGCAAAATAGAGCCTGGCAAATCTGCATCATTATGAAGGGTACAAAAGGCACTGAGGGATATAATTTGATTTCTAAAACAAAAGGTCTTTTAAAAGTTATATATAGAGAGAACAAATTTATTTTTAGCATGGTCTTCACTTTGTCATGGACTGGTAGCTATTGCTCCATGTCAATAGTATTTGTCAAGATGTGCCACGTTGTGTCAAGCTGTGTAAAAGAACAAAACATAGGCATAAAAGGGGAAAGAAACAATACCAATAAGAAAAAGGAAAAAGAATATCAGGTATGAAATAAGTAAGCCTGTGAGTCAAATGAGTCACAAGCTGTGTTTTTGACAACTTGGAAACTTTCATGTAAGAAAGGAACATTAGAATTTTATGTGAAGATGATACAATTCAGATGATCCAATTATAATGTCACAAGATGTTGTAAATTTTACTGCTCATTCCTCATGTTTTAAATTGAGAACAAAGTAGTGGAGAAATTACTAGGGTCTCTAAAATTCTAAGATATCAAGGCAAGGACAAATGTATTAATCAATCTACTTTGTGGACAGAGGACATACAGCTCAAAATTATGTGCTTAAGGCAAGAGTTTCATGACAACAGGGGCAAAAGAGAGTAAGCTTTTTGACCTCCACTTCAAAATACAGGGTCCTCGCTGTAGCTATCTCCTTAAAGATCAGCTTTCATGAGTTGTGTCTTGGGCATTCCATGTTCTTTGCCTAATATCCACTTATCAGTGAGTACATACCATATGTGTTCTTTTGTGACTGAGTTACCTAACTCAGGATGATATTTCCTAGATCCATCCGTTTGCCTGCTAATTTCATGAAGTCATTGTTTTTAATACCTGAGTAGTACTCCATTGTGTAAATGTACCACGTTTTCTGTATCCATTTCTTTGTTGAAGGACATCTGGGTTTTTTCCACCTTCTGGCTAGTACAAATATGGGTGCTATGAACATAGTGAAGCATGTGTCTTTATTACGTGTTGAAGCATCTTCTGGGTATATGCCCAGGAGTGCTATAGCTGGATCCTTAGGTAGAACTATGTCCAATTTTCTGGGGAACTAACAGCCTAATTTTCAGAGTGTTTGTATCAGCTTGCAATCCCACCAACAATGGAGGAGTGTTCCTCTTTCTCCACATCCTTGCCAGCATCAGCTGTCATCTGAGTTTTTGATCTTAGCCATTCTGACTGCAGTGAGGTAAAATCTCAAGGTTGTTTTGATTTGCATTTCCCTGATGACTAAGAATGTTCAACATTTCTTTAGGTGCTTCTTGGTCATTTGAATTTTCTCAGTTGAGAATTCTTTGTGTAGCTCTGTACCCCATTTTTTAATAAGGTTGATTGGTTGTCTGGAGTCTAATTTCTTGAGTTATTTGTATATATTGGATATTAGACCTCTATCATTGTAGGACTGGTAAAAATCTTTTACCAATTTGTTGGTTGTCATTTTATCCTAATGACAGTGTCCTTTGCCTTATAGAAACTTTGCAGTTTTATGAGGTCCCACTGTTAGATTGTTGAGCTTAAAACATAAGCTCTTTTTTAAAATCTTCTTTTACAGTTAAGTCCTTATTCCTCTCCTGATCTGTCCTCTGACAGTTCCTCATCCCATTCCTCCTTCCCATTCTCCAAGAGGATGTCCCCAGCCCACAAACACCCCTCCACACCCCGCCAGACTTCCCCATTCCCTGGGGTCTCAAGTTTCTCATAAATGTTTTGGTATGTTTTATTGCATACCATGGCAAATCTAAGTATTTTTACATTTTATTTAATTATTTAATTAATTTAAAAAACCTATTTAATATTATTTTTCTGAAAGAGTCTCTCACCATGTAACTCTATTCTGGCTGTCCTGGAACTCAGTGAAATCCATCTATTTTTGCCTCCCCAGATTTCTGTGGGCTATTCAATACTCATGGATTCAGGTAAGCCTTACGTTTCTAGGTCCGAAAGTAGATACATATCACCTATCTATGCCTATGCTTTCTGCTAACAGTGAGGGTCCCAACAAGACAATGTAAAATGTCATTTAATCAAAAATTATGTCAAAAGTTGATTACAGATATAATAGAACATGGAAAGCAAACTAAAACAGATTGAGCTAGCAGATACTCTCAGTGACTTTCACAGTTTTTCCACTCTCTCTTCTGTGTTTTTTCTTCATTTAATGTATAAGGGTTGCATTTGGATATTTCAGTTGGGGTTTGACACCCTGCAAATGTGTTTTCTTTAGTGTAGTCAGTTGTGGATTTCTGTAATAGTCTCTATGTGCCCCAAAAAACAAGCTTCTTCTGTGAGAGCAATAATGACACTTCTCTCAAAAATTCTCACAAAGCTCCATTGTGTATGGCAAATAATGTAATATATTTGTAATTTTGGGAACTCAGAAGAAATATAGACATGAAGTCAGTGTGTGTGTGTGTGTGTGTGTGTGTGTATGCGTGAGCATGTGCATGCATGTTTATGTGCTTATATTGTGTGTGTATGTGTGTGTTCATTCAATATTCTTTGTTAAAAGGTATTATAATGTTATAGTATTGTCCTTAAATTTTTCAGGAAAAATAATCCAAAAACTATTGTTGTACAAAACTTCCATTATCTTAAATAAATTCCATCTATAACAATTACTCATGATAAAATTATCTCAACTATTGCACTGTCACTGTGTGATAGTTACTAGTTCATGTGATCTACCTTCCTACATCTTACCTGTAACCTAAAAATGAAAGTGCTGTTAGGTTGCTGCTAAAGTATTTGGTGCAGAAGGATGCTCTCATTATTTGTTGCATTTAATAAATTAAATACAAGGTAATTAAATTCATATTTGGTAGATACAATTCCAAAGAGTGAATAAAAAATTTCTATGATGTTTTGTGCTCAAAAATAAAAAAATAAAAAATAAATAAATGACTTAATGCAAGCATGGGGACCTAAGTTTGGATCCCCAGTGCCCAAGTGAAAGCCAGGTATAGTGATGTGTGCCTGGAATCCCAGCAATGGTTTGAGTGGTGCCAGAGAGAAACATGTAGATATATGAAATTCACTGGTTAGCTATTCTAGCAAAACATCTAACCACAGGTTAGTCAATATACCTTGTCTCAAAAGTAAGATCAAGAAATTAATGAAGAAACTGATGTGGCTCTGTCTTCTATGTGTTCATTCTCAGGTTTGCACACTTGCCTGCACAGTATACACATGCACCACATGTATTCACACATACACCAGTTATATTTAAAAATCAGTTTCTGAAATGAAGCTTACACAATTAAAATAGTGAACATTTTTTAATGTATCTGTACTTAAAAGAAAGTATATTCCATCACATGAGTTACCACCCCATGGAATAGTAGCAGGAACCCTTAAATTAAAGTAGCTCTATCTTGAAGTATTCTTCATAGAGAAAGAATAATCAGAAAAGCACCCTTTTTTATTTCTCATTTTATTATACCAAAGTCTGTTTCTAGGAATGCTCTCAACTTGTCTACAAAAAAAAAAAAATGTTTCTGTGTGTTTGAACATAGCAAATCCACATTTAAAGCTATGTCTCTGACTCATAGTCACATATCATACTGAGCTTCTTGTTCTGAGTCTGTGTTTCACACTCCTAACTACTCTTACACATCTAGATCAAATACCACTGTAACCAATCTTGACATCTTCAGCCTAAAATGAACACATTTCTTTCAAATGCTATGACTTTGCAGTTGCTACTTTCTGGGCTCACATGGCAATGTCGTACCTCCATGATGGGCAAGTGTTACTGAAACCCTAACACAAGCTAGATTAATGCCTGTTGGTTTAAGCTGACTCCCAGGAGAAAGTTAATTACACTGGACAAAGACATCATCAAGAAAAGCCTTAATGTGGATTTTTGGGTTTCCAAAACACTTATTTTTTTTTAAAAAGGCATAGAAACAATAACTATCCAAAATTCAATAGAAGACAACAGAAAATGAAAAGAAATGCAAAAGAAATACATGCTTTTAAATGTCAGGACAATTCTTTAAAATGCTTAATATGTGATAGATGTCCTGTCTTATAGAAAAAAATAGTAAAATGTGCATTGGAAATAAAATAACTTCCATCTTACTTTAAATTTCCATATTGTGTATTATTTAAAATATCTTCAATTTCAATGCAGAATTTTACTTTTATTTACTTTCTCACATAGTAGTTCAGGCTGTCCTAGAATTCTTTACATAATCTGAACTGGCCTGTGGTTTCAGCAATCCTCCTACTTCAACCTCCTAAGTATTAAGATTACAAATGTAAGCCACTGTACTGGGCTCACTGCATACTTTTAAGAATATTTTAAGGCCCAGAGAAAGATAGAATTTGCATGTTATTTTGATTTCTCCATTACAGATTACATTTTTTGGTATAGCTGGTAAATTCTCTCTCTCTCTCTCTCTCTCTCTCTCTCTCTCTCTCTCTCTCTCCTCTCCATCTTCCTTTCCCTTTCCATACCCATTTGCTTTTCTATATTTGTTTAAATAATATTCCTTTATTCAAGACATTTATAATGTCTAATGTCAAGAGAGGACAAATACATGGAAAGGCTGAGATACCCACTTTTCTCTGTGGGGATGGTACCATGAGGTATTAGAATATGCTAGATTGGTCTAAGCAGAAGAAGTCAGCAAGTCAGTTCCAGTACTTTTGAGGCAGATGCAGGAGATATCCTGGGTAAGCTGCTAGTCTAGACCAGCTAAGGTAGTGATATCCAGGGTCAGTGAGAGACCCTGACTTAGAGAATACAGTGTAACAATCTAAGAAAATAAGTCATATCAACTTCTTTCCTCCATATGCACATATCCTCAAACACACATGGGCCTGTTCACATGTAAAGAAGCACGCCAAACATACATATTGCACACATACATACAATAAAAAAATTTATAAGTACTTGGCCAATGTCATATTCCTGCCAAGCAGCCCATTTCCTTGTCCTTAGCCCATGTCAGCTTCTTGCCAAGCAGCTCCAAAGGCTCTCCACCTCTCCCACTTTTTTTATTTCGTTAACAAGACTGAGTCTGTCTTAGGTTGTTCTGACAAGAATACCTTTCTTACCTGTCATGGAATATGCACTATCAAAAGCAATGCACTTCTGTCTTAGGTTGGTAAAGCTCTAGGCTCTTTGTAGAATATTACCAATCCTTGGCTTGCCAGCCTGTTAAATTAATAACTCTGTCTAGGGGTCCATTATCAGTTTCAAGTCATGTACTTTGACTGTCATCCTGTTGATGTAGTTTGAGACAAACTTTAACATGATGCATGACGGGCAGGAATAAAAGTATTCCCAGGACAAGAAGGGCTAGCCTGATCAAGCTCTAGATGCCATTCCTGAGGTTTGACCAAGATGGAAATACTGACCTCAGGCCATGAATAATTTTATTGGCATTATCTACAGCATCAAAGTTCAACAGAGCAGCATTTTTTAAATTCATAAGCTCGCTATGCAAAGTTAACATACTCAGAGAGGTGTTAGGATTATGCCAAATATCCTATGGGTGTCTGTAAACTTTTTTCTAATTATAATGACAATGATTGTGAATGTGAATTTCAAAAGTAACACTACTCCAATAGTATTTGACATGACACTTGGGATGGCTCCTAACTCTTGAACCCTGAACTTCCTTCAGATATTTTGAATAGGTTATAGAACATCATCCATTGTTGAAGATACCTATATAAATCCTTTTGTATACTCATTACATTAGTAACTTTTTTTGCTAGATGGTTAACAAAAATAGTTGTTTTAACTCCTTGTGTCAGTGCTATTGCAAAAGCACTGGTACTAGCAATTAATGAAATTAAAGCTGTTATACCAGCAATAAACAAGCCTGCTACCCTCTTGCTTCTGCTTAAAGTCTAACTCATTTCTCTCAGCACTTTCAAGCTTTTTTTCAGTGAATCAAGGTTTTCTAATACTCAGAGCAGTAAGACAAAAGCTGGTTGATAGACCCCTGTAACAGACATGCCAGGATTTAACACACTAACACAATTGGAAATTATATAGTCAATGCAACTTACAATAAATAGTGTAGAAGAAACAAAACCAATTTTAGCTTGACAATTAAAAGAGCCTTAAAACATGCATTAACCTTTGTTTGAAATCCAGATCCTGTCCCAAATTTATCTCTTGCTATTGTAACAACATAGTGAGCTACAGCTAACTTCCAAATATGTCTCTGACAGTGTCCAGATCCAGTCTTCTAAAAATAGACTGTTATTTCCAATATTGGATGGATTTCTAGACCAGTACATGATTGAGTCCTAATAGCTGGTCACCTTTAAGAAGAATACAAGAGACATTATAATTTCTCTTTTTGATTCTCTATCCCACCCACAAGGTCTAAAAACTTGAGGCAAGGCAGCTTGTTCCATCTGGGATATAGTCAGGCAAAGGTGGGTCAGGAACTTATGTCCAATACAGATGCCCAGTCACCCTTGTCAGGGCACTCAGCAAGCTCACAGGTAGGCATCATTCTTTGTCTCAGCAACAGTATGTCTCACCAATCAGCAACAGTATGTCTCACCACAAAATCCCCATAATAAATTGTTGACAAAAAGTCTCGATTGCTCGACTACAATTGCCAGACCCATTACCTGTTTATTTTTTTATTTTTTATTGGATATTTTATTTATTTATCTTTCAATGTTATCCTCTTTCCCATTTTCCCCCAAAACCCCTTATCTCATCCCCCTCCTCCTACTTCTATGAGGGTGTGCCCCCACCATCCACCCATTCCCACCTCCCTGCTCTCAAATTCCCCAACACTAGGGAATCCAAACTTTCACGGACCAAGGCCCTTCTCTTCCACTGATGCCTGACAAGGATGGCCTCAAATACCTATACAGGTGGAGCCATGAGTCCCTTTCTTCGTGATCCCAGGCTGGAGGTTTAGACCCTAGGAGCTCTGGTTGAGTACTTTAATACTCCTAAGAAGGAGCAAAGCCCCCACACTTTGGTTTTTCTTCTTCTTGAGCTTCATGTGGTCTGTGTGTGGTATCTTAGGTATTGTGAGCTTTTGGGCTAATATCCACTTATCAGTGGGAGCATACCATGTGTGTTCTTTTGTGATTGTATTACCTTACTCAGGATGATATTTTTCAGTTCCATCCATTGGCCAAGGACAAGAAAGTAAGCTTCAGGAAGGAACCTGACATTAGGCTAGAACAAAGAAGTAACTTCACGTAGAAATCTAAATCTAAATAAAATATCCAATAAAAAATAGTTTCATAGCTACTCTTTGCACTCCTATTTTAGTTTTTATAGTTACTCCTGCACTTTATGAGTTCTGTGAGTGCTATGATTTCAGATGAATAAATACAAGTGTGTCTTTACATATTTGCTTTAAATTAAGATAAAAAAAATAGATAAGTAAAAGGTAAAACTTGGACAAGCAAGTAGATTTATGGAAATGCAAAAAATACCCAAAAGATACATGAGAAAAAAGCAAAAGTATGCAAATGAAACAAAGAAAGAAGGTCAGAAACCAAGATTTTCATACTGACAAAAGACACCTCAAAGCAACAAGACAGGTAGACAAAACACAAAGATAGTCAACTCAAGGTGTGTCCTAGTACAACTTCTGAAACAACACACAGAGAGGAAATACTTCAGGTAGCCACAGGGAAACCTCTTGCCATCAAGAACGCCAAGAAATTTGCAAATGATTTCCAAACAAAAGTGCAAATGAAAAGTCAAGAGAATGATATCTCTAATAACAAAGACAGAATGTCTGCTAAATTCCAACTCCATGCTTAATAGAAATAGCAATAGAAATAGATGAAAGCAATATCAAAAATACTATTTTGAGACAAGCAATAATTTATCATCAAAGATTACTCTAAAAGGAATGGCAGTGGGCATCATAAATTACCATGAAAAGGATAGATTAGTCAATAAGTGGTATAATTTTCTATTCATACAAAAAATAATGAGGAGATATCTGCCAACTAAACTTTATATGATTAAAAGCCTTCTATAAAAATGTACGTTTATCTTTTAGGAAAAGTATTTGGCAGAACATCTTTATGATGGCATTGCAGGGAAAACATCTTAAGCACAAACATTTTTTAAGTGATAAATGTGTCTATAATAATATTAATCATCTCTGAATAAAATTTCCATAACTAAGATTAGCTTAAACCATGCAATGAGAAGAAAAATTTTCATTATATACAATTGACAAAAGTTTCTTATCTAAAGCATATACACTCCCTGGAAAACAGAGAGACGGATTTTCTTAAGCAAAGATGATGGTAAACCTAAGTAGTCAATATAAACAAGAGTGCCCAAAAGACACGTGACACTATGAGACATCTTAAACAACACAGAGGCAAATGACCACTCCCAAACCTCCCATCATAAAAAGTTAGCATCAAACATAAAAATTAAACTTTGACAATAGAGGGCTAAAATTGTCAGTGGCAGGGTGCTTGGGTAACATAACTGAGGGCCTGGGCTCTAGCTCCAGTAATGCAGAAAAGAATAAAAACAAAACAAACAAAAATAATAATAGAGTCATAGAACCAAATGTGAAACTGTAAAATTTCCCAAATAAAGTGTGAGGCCATTTCTAATTTTGTGCTAGATTTTTTATGTATAATATGAAAACACATTCCATAAAAATATAAACTATGGAATTTGTGCTTATGAAAATTATAGACTCCCATAATTTTTAAATCACTGTTAAAAAAGAAGAAGTAATCCAAAAAAACTAGAAGAAAATATGGAGAGCTTATATTTCTGACGATTGTTCAGAATAAACCAAGAATGGTAAACCTTCATTTGTTTGTAGTCAGGCTGTAAGTTTGGTACATGCTATCTGAGAAGTGAAATTAAACACAGTAAGCCAATGTCCATCATTTTGCTTCTTAACTTTATTGAAGAAAAATAGAACCATAGATCCATACTAAGTCATCTACATAGCAATTTATTGCCATTGTCTTAAAATTGAAAGTTACCTAGATACCTGCTAATAGGTAAACAAATTGTGAAATTCAGATAAAAACTGTGATAGAAAATAAGAGTTAGGAGTCATCAATGACCGCAAGGAAACTGTTTTCTAGACTGAGAGGGACAGTTGCACATGACACAAACTCTCAGAAGTGACAGCATGCACAGGACCTGCAAAACTCAAGCTAAAAATCCAAGCATGGAAAAGGAAGGTACACTTACCCTAGCTGAGGAATTAATAGCATATTGGTAGCTGCTGGGAGGGGGATAAGTCAGTTTTCTTTAAAAGTATGGCTCCATATAGGTTTATTACACTCCAGGAAAAGGCAACATATCCATGATTATATGGGCAGCACATATGTTTAACAAGAGAAGTTTAAAAAAAAAAAGCAGAAAAACAATTGGGTGAGTAGGGAAGTGGGTATGGAAGATGGTGAGGGAGAGGAATATGATCTAAAAACTAGGCATGAAATTCTCATAAAAGTCATAAAAGTACATTTTAAAGGTACCTTTGAAATGTATAATCCAAAATGACTTTCGGAGGCCATTAGATGAGCAGGTCTTGTGTGTGTGGTAAGGCCACTGCCTAGTTAAATGCTCTTTTGAACTGGATATGAGAAAATAACAAGAAATGCTAACCTTTACCCCATAAAACCATTAATATCTTTTATTGGTAGTTAAGACAGTGAAACTGTCACCAATGACCAACCACCTTTGCCCTTAGATAAAACACTAGCCATCCATCATGACAGCCCAGTGAAGTAGAGCTTAGTGTTGACAAGGTTTCCCACACTGGTGAATGTCTATTGTAAGTTATGGAAATCCATCTGTTGGGCCTTCCCCTTGTCTTTAGAAGCTCTACGTAATTTCAGTGTTTTTCAGACATACATTCAAGAAATGCCCTTATATGTATGGTCCTGAGTTATGAATATCCAAAGTAAAGTTATTTTCTTTCTCAGTTTCTAACTTTGTGGTTAATCAACAGGATAAACCAAGAAGGGTTGCTCACTCAGAGAGATGTTTTAAGTGATAAAACAATAACAACAAAAGTACTGTGGAGTCTAAGTGATGTGTTAGTGCTTAGTTTTAGACAAGATATGTATACCATCTCCAAGAAAGACTTGGGGACATTGTAGAAAATGTGTAGGCTTAGATTTCTCAAAACCTGCTTTAATAAGTGTTCTCAAATGTTTCAATCTTAGCCCACTATTCAAAGGTAGGAGAGAAAGAATGGTAAACAGCACAAGAGGATATGGACTTGTTTTGAAGTAGTTCTTTCGGGGGAGTTCCAATTTCCATTTGTAAAGATACCAGCAGTCCAGTTTAGCAGTGTCAAGATACCAACAGTCCAGTTCAAAGTGTCACAGAACACAAATCATCAACAACAGTAAGATGGAGCAGAGAAGCCAGATCTCCACCAAGTCAGTATAAGTCAGTGAGAGAGACCAGGGCCAGCAAGAATGCCAAGATTTTTTTCATCTATGCGTCTCTCAATGAAGTGAAGATCAGCAAAATACAAGACCAAAGGCGAGATGTACAGGCAGCTATGCAAGCACCCAGTCACTGTTCGTTAAGTCCTATTTGTATTCTTTCCAACTATCATGTATCTTCCTACACGTCTTGCCTCAGCAAAACACCATGTGAGTCTGTATCATATGGCACAACCAGAATCTTCCACTTCAAAGAAGGGACAGAAAGAAGGGCTCTAAAATGCCATCTTCTAGAAAAGATATGGCCAGTGAAATCATGACCTCGTAGCTGCTGTGAATGCCTGTACAGGATCTGAAAAAAGACTGCAGGAGTATTAGCCACCGTAAAACCCAGGATAAATAGTTATTGCCTCCAGTTGTAAATCTGTTGATGACTCCATCAGGATTTACTGTATAGTTTCAATCACATGATCACACAGACGGCTCTGCTTAAACTAAATGACTCACAAAATCAAATCAAGATTCATGAATCTGGAAATGATAGAGACAAAGTGATGGGAATTGGAAAGAGATAAGAGAGGATGGGAAAAAGAGCAATCCGAATAATCAGAATACATTACACACATGGATTAATATGTCAAGAAAGAAACTAATTGTTTAAAAGAATACAGGGAGGGTGCAGGGAGACAGCTCAGCAGTAAAGAACACTGGCTGTTCTTGCAGAGGACCTGATTTGGTGCCTAGCATTGACTGGTAGCTCACAAACATCCACAACTACAACTCCATACAAACCATGTATGTGTGTGTAATACATAGACACCCAGGTAAGCAAAACATGCATAAATAGTTTTAAAAAGGTGAGTTATACATACATAGATGAATCTTCAAATATCAGACAGAATGGATATAGAGCAAAGAGAAAGGATGCTTACCACATTTCATATTCTATTTGTTTAAAATGTTAGAAAATGCTAATTAATCTATAGCATCATATGACGTCAATAAGTATCTGGGGACAGTGGTAAAGGGTGATAATAAATTAGGAGGTAAATGTTAGAGGTCACTCACTTACTGGCTATTTCCAGATACATATTGAAAAGAGCCAAGAAATCACTTGTGTATCAGACCACAGAAAAGATGGTATTTACATTTTTTATCACAAAAATTAGGGAAGACTTAATTATGAGAAAATATAAACTGGATAAAAGAGAACCACAGAATACTCTGGAGCATCAGCACTGTATTAAAAAAAAAAAATGAAATAGTTAAATCTATGGGAAGTCTGAGCTGCCAGGAGCTTATGGGACCAGGGAGAGGAAGTATCAGGAAACATAGGTAATTATAAGAAATTTGATTTTTAAAAATGCAAGGTAAACAAACACTTATGCAACAGAGATTGCCATGTCATTCTGTAGGCTAGAAAAGAATATTTAAGTAGTTAAATTTTTGTTAAGAGTATTTTGTGTCTGTGGTTGTCTCACAGGTGTATACTGATTTCCAAATGCAATCTCATGAATACATTAAATCTGCTCTTCCGTCCATGTATGTCTCTCACCCTGCTATAAGATGGATATAAGATACATTTGTGAATATGTAACTGAAGGGATTTAAAAGTGATTCAGAGAAAATGGAGAGTCCACTTGAATTAATGAAAGCTTTTAAACTGTCATTTCCAATAATGTCCAGGAAAAGTATTTTCAAACAGTATGAATTTATAATATTTAAGAAATTATTGTTATTATAAATTATCTCATCTCAGCTCTCAGTAAATAGGACAGTTCACAGCATGGTGGAGCTTTGCACATGTAAAGCTTTCAAAATATGTCCCAGACTGCCAAAGCCTGTCATCCTTTGAAACATTTTCTCTTGTGGAAAAAAAAAATTCTTCATAGGGAGACATCTCACCCACAAGGGACAATAAAGTATACTTAGTATTCTACTGAGGCCAGTGTCTGAACAAAGCTTTACTTCAGTGATGCATCTTTTCTTTTCCAATGTTATGTAGTATGGTGTGCAGAACACCAGTCTGCCAAAGTCAGTGGCATTCTAGGCACTAGAGCCTATGAACATGTAAAGTTGCATGGTGCAGAATAATTGAGGTAGCCAGTGGAATTGTGATTAGTTCACTTTGAAATCAGAAGGTTATTTGCATTATCTGGGTGGACTCAGTGAAATACATAGTCTCTTGCTTATTTATTTTGGTAGTGCTATGTTAAGAACCCAGAGTCTTGCACAAGCTATGTATGTGCAAGACTTACCACTGAGCCACAGTCCAAGCCTCCACATAGTCTTGAATAGGGAATGAGCAGATAGAGGTGTCAGTAAGAATGATGTAATATGGGAAAGGTTTATTAAACTTTTCCTGTCTTTAATGATGGAGAAAGGGCCTACAGCTAGAGGAATGTGAGTCACCTTTTAAGTACCAGAAGCCAAAAAGGATTCTCACCTAGAAATTCAGAAAGGAACACTGGTCTACTTTAATTTAGCTTTGCTGCAAGTAATTTTAAAAATTCCTGTTTGTTCTACCTGCCATTTACCTAGCACCCATGGCTACTGAGTTCCCAACTGTCATGGTTTGAATATGCCTGGCCCAGGGAGTGGCACATATTTGGAGGTGTGGCCTTGATAGGTATGTCACTGTGGGCATGGGCTTCACTAGCAGGTTTCAGATGAAGGTGTAGAACTCTCAGCTCCATGCCTGCCTAGATGTTACCATGCTCCCACCTTGATGATAATGGACTGAACCTATAAGCCAGCCCCAATTAAATGTTGTCCTTTATAAAACTTGCCTTGGTCAGGGTGTCTTTCCACAGCAGTAAAACTCTAAGACACCAGCTATGCTCTGAGTTCCCAGGTATGCTCCATGAACAGCAGCCACCATGTTGCCTGGCTGGTATTTTCCTGAGAAAGGTCTGTTCCTCCTTGCCCAGTTCTGTCAACAGCCATTTTACCCAGCTTCCATGGCTAACTTTGCCAGGCCACTCCAATCACTGATTATTCCTTGCCCGGTGCCAGCAATGGCCATCTCACCCAGCTCCAATGGCTGGCTTGGTAAGCCATCCAACACCCATTCCTCCTGAGAATGTCTGGAGCTACTGCAAGAGTGCCACCAACTGACCAACCGGTAGTTGACTCTGCTAACCGCCAATGACCACTCAGGGATTACGCCCTCTCTCTTGCCCACCTGAATCGTCATGAATGAAAAACACTAGACAATCTTATTATGTTTAAATCAGCCAAATGACACAACTGCTTGGCTTAAAATTTATTGTCCTAAATTGTCCATCAGCTATTCTACATGGAATTCATCCAGTGGTGGAGGCCACACCAGATCTGATAGAATCCAGGCCTATATGGTGTCTGTCATCTCTGCTCCACAGCCTGGCCTAAAAGCATTTTCTCAATCTTGTCTCCTCCTCTTCTTGCTGGGATCCAGAAAACTGGCCTCTATATCTTCGCCCAGAGATTAGGGTTAGAAACTTTGAAGAACGTAGAAGAACCCTGCTGATCTAATGAAACAGATTATAAATGGGTAATTTAGACTGTGTGATATGGATACAAAGGCATAATACCAATCACACTTAGTAATATACAAATGCATCAACTGTATTTAAAAGCATTGATATATATATATATATATATATATAAAATTTAAGAAGGGAAAACTAGTTGTCCACATACTGAGAAGGTTTTGTAGCATCATATGAAGAAAACCAGACTTTTAATGCAATAGTTTATAAAACTATTAAGCACTATTCAAATACAAGTTATTGAAATTATAAATATTGGTTCTACTTTCCTGTGTTTCATATTTACATCTACCAGCAGATGGGGATTCATATGAGTGAGTTTTGAGGTTAAACTGACCATTTTTATCTCTAGAAGTAAAAATATGTATAATATTTCTTTTTAGCTATTAAAGTTTTCCAGCAAAGGTCAAACTGACACCCTGTCTTTCCTTTTTTCATCCGTGCTTTCTCCATTTGGTTTGCTTTCATGCTGAGCTGATATAAAACGTGTAGTGTACCAGTGACACATGTTGTATGAGGTGGTTGATGGTGGGCTGGGCTCGTACCTCAGTGGTACTTGTGTACAATCCCAAGAATCATCACAAGGGGGTGGAGGGAGAGAGAGGAGAGAGAGAGAAAAGAAAGGAGGGGAGAAGGAGAGGGATTAAGTGGGGGAGTGGAAAAGTTGAGTACCAGGTATTTTACTTGAATGATAAAATTAAGTAGAGAGGATCCCTAAAGCAAACAAATAAACAAACAATAATATGATAAAAAATATCAACAGCTTAAATCTAAGGTGTGAGATCACAACACCCCTTATGTGGAACGAGAAGAAATTCTCTTCTTGACCTCAAGACTTGACTTTATGACACCAAAACCATAAATGACAAATGCAAATCTAGAGGCAAAAGTATCACGAATGGAAAAGCTTTAAACAGCAAGGAAATGACTGAAAATAGTAGGGCATAGACTAAGGAGAAAAAGAATACAAGCCACATCCTGAACCATCCTGTTCCAAAATATAAGCACAAGAAGAAGGTAGAGGAGGAGGGAGGAGGAAGAGAGGGGGAGGTGGGGAGGGGAGGGAGAAGAGAGAGAAAGTGGGGATGAGGAGGAGGGAGGAGGAGAAGGGATGGGGAGTAAGTATTTATAAAAAAAATAAAGAGATAAAGAGAGTATGTTCTGTGGGTGTGTGGAGGGGTATGAGGGAAGGGGGATGTCTCAGCGAGCCCATGCAGACGCATCTCCTTCCCCTTCCAGGGACCAGTCACACATCGGTATAGTATAGAATAGAGTTTATTGAGGGCATGGGGAAGGGAGCCAGGAGGGGTAGTAGAGAGAGAGAGAGAGAGAGAGAGAGAGAGAGAGAGAGAGAGAGAGAGAGAGGAGCAGAGAAGTAGAGGATGGCCAGTGACTACATGGAAAGAGGGGGAAGGGAAGGTGGACCGGGCAAGGGAACAGAGAAAAGCTAGAGGCAAGACATCAAGAGAGTAAGAGAGAGAGGAGGGGACAAACAGCCCCTTTTATAGTGGGCCAGGCCTACTTGCCAGGTAGCTGTGGGGAGGAACACACCTGGCTGTTGCCAGGTAACTGTACAGGTGGAGTTGAGACAGAATACTAACAGGGAGGAGGAGGAGGAAGAAGAAGGGGATTGTGTTTGCAAGATTCACTTCAGGGAAAGTTATTTTAGGATCTTGAAATTTAAACTTAATATCTTATTCAAAATAAAAACCAATTGCCATATTCAAAAGACCAGGGCAGGAGCTGAGATGCCAGCAGAGATAAACTGTTCAAAACACTCATCAATGAAGAACTGGAAAGTGATGTTCACTGCAGGCAGTCAAAAGGTAGCTCTCAGCTTTAGTTTGTGTAAAATTATTTACCTTCGGTTGTTCTTGTTATTCAAAATACATACTCTATAGCTCTACTTAGAAAAACCCTGGCTAAGGTGATCTAGGAGTGGGAAGTGGAAAGAGGCTTAATAATTTTTCCACTAGTAAAATATTCAGAGAGGATTCTGAAACATAATGGTAAATCAAAAACGTCTATACAGTTGTTCTTCAGTCAATGGCACTTTACAAAGAGAAGCAGGGATTGTGAATTGATGATTTCCCTGTTAATACAGATATGAATCTCAGCATCTTAATTGTTGTGTGATCCCAAGTAAGTTATTAAAACTTTCCCCAGCTCAGAAAGCTCATCTGCTGCACTCTTGTAATTAATAAAAATATGGTGGGGATTTGCTTTTAGCATCTTAAGTTGTTATTGTTATTGCCATCTCACAAATGATGCCTTTACATTTCCTGGCATCAAGGGCACAACTTAAACTTCTTAGCATCTCTAAACTCAATGATTAGACAGTTCTTCCTGAATCCCCTTGGTGCCTGCTTAACAAAGCCTTATTTTATATTGTAATGACATGCAACCTAGAAGCATGAAGAACAACGCAATGGTATAAGAACAAATTAAATCAAAGCCCCCTGGTAGGGCAGTAACATCTGCTGAGCAGGAGCCATCATCACCACAGGGGCAATGATGATCTGGGGACCTTTAAGCATGGTGGCTGCAAAGATAAAGACACATCATTGAAAAAGACACATAACATTTTAAGGATTATTTCTAGGTTACTCACTCAGAGGGAGAAAGAGAAAGGGAGAGAATTTACAAGTCTTTCCTATTTTAATATTTACTATTTTTTTCTCAAAAATATACTAACTAAGGTACTATGTATTACATATCTGATTTTTATGTATATTATGCTATTTCTTAAGAAGCAAATAAAAAGCAGTACATTAATGGACCCTTAAAATATGATGGCTATACTCATCCAGAAGAGACGTCACTCTCCAAGGCAGGGGGTTTTTCTGGCCTTTTTCTACAGTGCAGAAGATACTCTGTAACCCATGGTTGTAGAGTTTGGTCCTTTCCCCTAAAAGCTTTGGGGTTCATCCTTCAGTGAAGACAATACTCAAGCATCTTCATGGTTTTTTTCTTGCTTTGACTGATGCTGAACCTCAAGCCTAGACCCCATACAGCTTTGTAAGTTATTATCTGGGCCATTAGTCTTCCAGATGAGAATCCAGTGAAATGCTAGGAAAAGAGTTTTTATTGTTGAGAAAATTTCCCATGTTCCTGGCTTCATGTCACTTCCTGTCTCACTCTAGATCACATTTAGATTTCAGAAACTTAGTGAGAGTTTTGTAGGAGTTATTTCTAGCTCATAGGATACAGGCCCAGAGAAGAGAATGATCACATATACTTATCCAAGCAAGATGGTCTTTCTTTCAGCCACTTGGGCTTCTTCCCAACTCCAGCCTCTTACTTATCTTTTCTTAGAACATTAACTTTAAAATGCTTGAAATTATAAATTCTTTTTGTGTCTGATGATAAATCTGTTTAGAAAGCCTGTTGCCATTTACAAAACAGAAATATCTTTCTCTGGGACCTGGGAGCTGTACATATCAAATATAATCACCAAATGAGAAAGTGCCTTTGCCTTCCAGAACTACTTTTCTATATAAAAATCATTGTCAGTAGATAACTTTCTATGAGCTAACTGCAATCTCTCCTCTCTCTCTCTCTCTCTCTCTCTCTCTCTCTCTCTCTCTATATATATATATATATATATATATATATATATATATATATATATATATATATTATTTCTCATATCCTCTATCTCGTAGCCCTAAGATATCAAGGAAAAAAAATATATTTTAAAGGCAATAAAATGGCATTGGAATTTTCAAATTGCCCTTTGAAAGCAAACTATTTTTTCCTGAATTCTTAGAAAAACAAGCAAACAACAAACTATATAGGGGAGGCAGAGAGAGAGAGAGAGAGAGAGAGAGAGAGAGAGAGAGAGAGAGAAAGAAATACTGAGAGACAGAGAGAGTCAATAGCAAACATTAATAGCCATCTCCTGTATGTTTGTCCACGTTACAGTAGTTCACAGTTGCACTTTAAAGCCCCCCAGCCTCTGTCTCATGTAAGTACAGTTCTCCCTTTCTCTTCAGTTGCAACAACTCTTATTAATTTCGCTTGCCTCATATGTGTCTCTACAGCAATATTCACTTGTATCCTTATTTTTCCAAAAGAGTCCATCATGTTTATAGAGTGGGAGGTGGCTCTGCATCATCAGATTTCTAATGCATCACATAAAAGTTGGTTTCTGGGGTTGTTCTAAGGCTGGTGGATGTAACATTCCTATCTTCCTGTACCAGAGGAAAAGCAGATCTTCATACTTTCCATCATTCTGATTATTCACTTCTAATTTTACATGAGCGCTTCAATAAAAGCATAGGGAAACAACACAAAAATAAATGTGCTTAAATAAGCTACTGATGTGCCCCCATTTACCAAAATATCAGAGGAGACAGAAGTGCTCAAATCACATTTTTTTAAAGGGGATATTTTCAAAGCTATACTTTAGGAAATTCATCAATAAACTTTTTATTGTCTGAGAATGACATTGTCATGGCATTTCTACCACAAAGAAAAAGGCAACAAAACAAAGCAAACAAAACAAAGTAAACCAACCAAGCAAGCAAGCAAACAAAAAAATCCACAAAAATTTAGATATAGAACCTGGAAAGAGATAACTTATGAGACACGAAAAAACAAATGTAAGGTTCATATTTGCCATGGGTTTCTTCCCAAAGTATTCACCAAACCCCAAAATAAGACAGAGAAAGACAACTAGATCCTGAAATGTGGGAAAATTAAAGTCAAGAGTGATTTATGGATACATGAAACTTTAAAAATAATAAGAAAATAAAATTTAAAAATTAAAATCATGCTGTACAGCACAACAAAAGAATAAATAATTTACATATTACGAGGGCCTCTGAAACTAATAAATAAGCTATGGACCATGGTGCATAGTTTAAAAATCTTATCAAAGACAAAAGGGAAGACCTGAAAAAGTTTATTAAAAGCGTCATAGAGAGCAGGGCAGTGGTGGTGCACACATTTAATCTCAGCTTTTGGGAGGCAGAGGCAGGCAGATTTCTGAGTTTGAGGCCAGCCTGGTCTACAAAGTGAGTTCTGGGACAGCTAGGGCTACACAGAGAAACCCTGTCTCAAAAAACAAAACAAAACAAAACAAAACAAAACAAAACAAAAACATCATGGAGTACCTAGCTAAAGGAGCAGGCTTTTACTTTCTCTGACACATATTCTCATAAAATGACTGTAGTTCAGAGAGAAAGGTAAAATTCTCAGGCATGGTGTCTCTTGGGAAACTGAGACAACAGGCTTCTATTTATCTAGTCTAGGCTACAAAATGAGGCCTTACATAGCCCTGCTGGCCCCTAGACCTAATATCTTTAACAAATCAAGGAAAATAAAATATAAATATGATAAAATGACATCAGAATTTTCAAAGTGACATATTAAACTATTAAAGCAAATTAGTTTTCCCCAGAATTATTAGAAAAAACAAACAATAGAAAACCAACCAACCAAACAAACAAACAAACAAAAAGCCCAAATATTTTATTGGAGTGTCTTGACTCAACTTGACATACTTGGGTTTTTTCCCAAGTTGTGTGCACTGCAGGGATATACCACAAAGTGTCTTTTTTACATGGACTCTTAGTTTTGTATTCTTCTTGGCTATCTCAACTGATGTATCTATACTTGTTCACACAGGTCTTTGGATAGAAATGCGCTTGATTTTCTTTGAACATGTACCTAGTTGGATAATGTCTAGGATGTTTGGAAGGTATTTACTCTTTCTTCTTCTCCTTCTTCTTCTTCTCCTCCTCCTCCTCCTCCTCCTCCTCCTCCTTCTTCTTCTTCTTCTCTAGTTTTATTTATTTACATTCCAAATGTTACCCCCTTCCTGATCCCCTCTTCAAGACTTCTTCACCTCGTCCTCCTTCTTTGCCTTTGAGAAGGTGCTCCCCCACCACTACCTTCCCACTCATTCACCCCTGCCACAGATCCACATACCCTCATCTCACCCTTTCCCTTCATCCTCCTTCCTGAGGCATCACATCTCTACAGGATTAGGCACATTCTTTCTCACTGAGGCCAAACAAAGCAGTCCTATGCTACATATGTTCCAAGAACCAGACCAGACCATATATGTTCTTTTGTTGGTGATTTGGTATCTGGGATCTCCCAGGGATCTGGGATGGTTGATACTTTTGGTCTTCCTATGGGGTTACAATCCACTTCAGATCCTTCAATCCTTACCCTAACTTTTCCTTAGGGGTCCCCGATCTCAGTCCAATGGTTGGCTGTAAGTAACTGCCTCTGTATTAGTCAGATGCTGGCAGAGCCTCTCAGAGGACAGCCATGCTAGGCTCCTGTTTGCAAGCACAACAATGACATCAATAATTGTGTCAGGGTTTGGTGCTCACCCATGGGATAGGAGGTAGGTTGGTGACATTGTTAGTATTCTATCTAAACTCCACCTCCACAGTCATCTGGCAACAGCTAGGTAGGCCTGACCTACTATAAAAGGGGCTGCTTGCCCCCTCCTCTCTCTCTTAATCGCTTACTCTCTTACTCTTAATCTCTTCCCCTCTAGCCTCTCTGTCCCCTCCCCTTTCTCTTCCTCTCTCTCCACGTGGTCATGGTCAGCCTCTACTTCTCTTCATCTCTCTTTTTCTTCTTCCATCTTCTTCCCCCCCACCTTTGCCCTATCTCCTGAATAAACCTCCCCCACTTCGAACCGTGTGGTCTGGAGTGGTCTGTTCTGAACTGCGGTTGGACATCTAACAACTAACAGACATGATGACCCCTTGTCTGCACTGAGGGCCCTTTCTATCTAGTGGAAAGTGTCTCTTCAGGTTCCATCTCCACACTGTTGGGCATTTGGCTAAGGTCAACCTTATTGAGTCCTGGGAGGCTCTTACATCCCAGGTCTCTGGGACTTTCTAGAAATTCTCCTCCGCCCCCCCACCCCCAGCTGCATATTTCCCTTCATTCTACTCATCCTTTGGGCTTCTTCCCTGTGTCCCCCTCCATACCTTATCCTACCCCCCTTTTCTCTTCCTTCCCCTCTTCCACGAGGGTTTCTCTGTTCCTCTGCCTCCTGTGATTTTAATCTTTCAAGAAGTTATTGGTTTTCTTTAACTAATGAATCATATAATATCTAACTTCAGAATGGCCAGTCATTTTTGGTTTGGCTAATCTAGCATTTCTTTACTGTACAAGTAAGTTTTAGAAGGGTAAAATTGTATACTTATGGTTAAATTAATGAGTTATTTTGTGGTTTACAAATGTGGAGGAATTCGAGGGTGGGGAGGTGGGAGTGGGGGTGGAGGCACATTCTCATAGAAGCAGGAGGAGGGTGGAGAGGATAGGAGGTTCCTGGATTGGGGGGAAATAGGGTAAGGGGACAACATCTGAAATGTAAATAAAATATCCAAATAAATAAATAAAACAAATTCAAGTAATAAAGCAGAGTTGGAATCTGTCCAACTCATTTTACCCATGCTGTTTTCTGATTTTTCCCTTAACATTTTCAATTTCTTGTTAACATTTTCTGATTTTCATTGTTGCCCACTTTCAATAATCCCATATTGATGTATTTTAATGATGGCATCTTTAAAATCTGTGACCATCAATTCTACCACTTCCAATATCTTATGTTAGTGCTGAAGAAGATTTTCTTGTTTCTCAGTATGATGAGTGATGTTTGCTGGAAACCTGGATGCTTTGTTTTACATAAACTTGTATTTCATTTCCTTTCTGGAAGAGCCATGGAAGGTACAGCTGCCTTATCACCACCATGTGGAGGATTAATCTCAGGTTTCTTATGCCATCAGGCTGCCTCCTGCTCCTTCTGGCTGAGGCAGGGTGAGCATCTCACTCATGGGAGGTAACAAGGAACACCTGCTCCTTTCAGACTCCACTGACCCACAATGGATGGAGAAGCTCTTTCCTGCTCATCCCTGATGAAGAGCGTGGTCCTCATGGAGCTTCTTAGTCAATATTACATAAGTGGCAGGAACTGATTACCTGCATCAAGGTTCTTAATTAGTATTTCCTTGGAGATATTTCTTTTTCTGAGACAGAAGCTAGAGGAGAGTGGCTCTTGTCCAAAAGAACTGTGTTGTTCTAAGTTGTCCAATTATTTGCTTATTTGTTTGTTTGTTTGGCTAAGGAGAAGAGGCTTGTTCTTTTGGGGGGAAAGGGTGTATGTGATTATTTCCTAAAGCATTTCAATGGGTCTGTTGACAAGGTCTGGGTTATATGAAGATATAAAGAAACTTGAAAAACATCCCATTACATAATTCCTGATTTTGTAAGGCTATAAGGCAGTTGCTCTTAATTTTTTACTCCTCAGTGTGTCCTATTGCTTGTTTTATATACAGCATACTACATTGATGTTTGTGCATAAGAGGAATAGAGAAAAATGTCTGCTCAGTTGTCCCTAAAGCAGAAATTCTGGGGAAGAATTTTAAAAAGAAAATAAATGGAAGACGAATGTACATTTCTGGGATTTTACATTCAGCCATGCTGGTTTCAGTGTGTTACTGCAAATGCAATTAATCTAAACATAATTGTAAACATTGCAGTTGTCTTCTCAATGAATTTAGTTTTGAAGATTTTTGAAGTCTTCGTGATTCTAGAATATCAGCATTTCTTATTTTTTTCCCTGAACACATATTCAGATGTTTGGTGCATAATCTATACCTTATATTTGTTTAGTTTCTATAGGGAGCACCTTCTTGACTTTTCCCACACTCGATGATTTTATTATATTTCACATACTGTAAATTTTACATGTTGGATGCTAGACATTTTCATATTCCAATACATATTCATGACTTTCGTTCTGCAGCATCTTTATATTGCTTTCAGATATTTTTGATCCTTTAGTTTTGTGATTTTATGGTTTGCGAGGTCATGTAGAACAGCATTTGGTATAGGCTTCATTTTTTTTTTTCTTTTCCAAAAGTGATTGCTTCCAAATGCCCCATCTCATTGCCTTTGATTAATGATATCTGCATTATCAAGCTGAATATATGTGTTTTAGATTCTTGTAGTATTATAGGGATTATCTTCCTTGGTCTGTACATTATTTCTGTATTCATGGATAGGCATATAAATGTGTGCAAGAGGAAACCAATAACTCCTCAAGGAATACTTGCAGAACATCTTAGAAGTTTTGTCTCCCCATACCTTGTTGTCACTCCACAAATATACTAGAAAATTGATTGAAGAATATAATAAGTTTTACAAACTCTTTTGGAAAATACTTAGTTCAAACCCATCTTAAAGTTCTTTTAAACTTTTAAAACTTCTGATTTTAAGATTATAAATTCTTCAAAATGCATTTTTGCTCAGGTATTGGTAGGACCAATAAATTAAATCAACAAATTATTTCTAAGACAAAATCCAAAAGGCCTGAATATCATCCTAAGTCAACTAACCAGATGCAATATAAGTAAAATTATTTTGAAATGTATCAAACAAACTCATAAAACTAAAATACTCAACATTTTAAAATTAATATGTTGAGGCTTATTTTATTTTTTTCACCTAAACTTCAGTCTGACTTCATTATGCATATGTAACAAAACATGTACTAGTTAGCTATTTTGAGCTAGGAAGATCATATTTTACAATGTAAATAAGGATAATTTGAAAAATAATAATGACTATATAGAAATTTAAGAATATATTTCTGATATTTATTTTTCAAGTTATATGTTGGACATATAAGTCACTATAATTTGAAAGATATCAATTGTATCAAATTGTATCAATTGTATCAAAGTTATCAAATGTAAGTCTTTCCTCCAAAGCATCTTATTCTTTGGCTTCAAGAGAGATTAAGACTTCTTTTGGATGATGGCATGTATTTCCAAAAGTTTTCAAGGCAAAAAAAGATATAAGGAACAATCTTCCGTCACATAGTGATCTTTCTTGATGATATTGATTCCTTGTAGGCACACCATGTAGCATATTTATGTCAAAGAATGCTGACCTGTTACCAACATCTGTAATTTTATCTTTTCACATAATGGAAACACTTCACTGCTGAGAAGCACTAACTACTCCGCTCCCTCGCTGCTCAGACCCTGACAATTCCCATGCTGTTCTTCTTTCTATGAATTTGCCTATGTAGTTGATTTATAATAATGAAACATAATTCTTTTTATGACTGAACTATTTCACTTCTCATAACATTTCTCAGAGTTATTTATGTTAACACACTAGCAGGACTCTTGCTTTATAAGAATGAATAACGTTATAATGCAATATATAGCATCTATTTTTCATCCATTTTAGTGTTCATAGACATTGACATTATTATTCCCATCACATAGCTTTTGTGACTCTTGTTACTGCCATGGGGGGGGGGCACATAAGTCTCTTTATGATATGTAAAACAGTCACAGAAAGGAAGAACAAAGCTTAAATATCCAACACTCTCATTTTGAAGTACATTACAAGGCAGTGATGTTTTAACCACATGGCATTAACAAAATAAAAACTGACAAACACACTACTTTATTAACTGGTCTCTGGTATATGAGCCAAAAACAGAAACTAAAGAAATGATATTATTTTGAACAAATAGTTTTGGAGAATCTGAAAATTTATATGTGAAAATTTAAGACTGACTTTTTGTATGCCATATACAAAATCAATTCAAAATAAGTAAATGAGTAAAAGCCTTTGATTTATAAAAAAAAAATTAAAAGACTTTAATGAGTTTTAATAGTATTTTATTGATTTTATTTATAATGAATTTTTATAGATTTGTTAATAGTTTATAAATAGAACACCAAAATCTTAAATAACAAAAACAAACAGAAAAAAGAGAATTTCAAAAGATTTAAAAGCTTCTACACAGCAAATAAAAGAAGAGATGACATAAACACACAAAATGGAATGGACTACTTTAAGGAAAAGTTAATATCTAAATACATAGATAAGTCAAATAATTCAATAGGGCACAAAAGCCAAATAATTGTATTAACAGTGAGAAAAGTCTTGGACAGACATCTTATGAGAAAAGACATGCTAATGGCCAATAATCATACGAAAATATGTTAACAATCACTAATCTTTAGGCAAATGAACATAAAAGTCTCAATGAAATACCAAATGCATTTGGATGGATCTACCAAAAATACATAAATTGAAAGTTCGCAAGTGTTGAAATGAATGGGGGAAACTAGAACTCTTGCAACATGTTGGGTAAAGTGTGAAAGTGCAGCCACTGCAGATACCATAGCACAGCTGTTACTTGAAATATATATATATATATATATATATATATATATATATATATATATATATATATAACTACATGACTAGAAAGTCCCATTTCTGGAACAAGGGAGTGAGCAAAGCAGAGTGAAAGGTTGCAAAAGAGAGAGAATGAATACCAATGGAAAAGAAGAAGAGAATGGTGGAAGAAAAAAGGGAGGGACATTGTGAGATACTTTGTAAAATGAATAAGCTGATTCTAAACAAATGGCAAATAATGTCTAGAACTATGCAGGATTCTAATCTCCAGGCACAACTGGATGAGTTATCTATAACAGGAAAACTAAGGTAAGGAGACACACCTTAAGTGTGGGCTAGGGTCCTGGAATTATATAAAGGAGAAAGCAAGCTGAGCCTAGAGTTGTTCTCTTTGCTTTCTAACTGGGCATGAGGTGACCTACTGCCTCCTCCTCCTTTTGATGCCAGGATTTCCCTTACATGAGTGACTATATTTTTGAACTGTGAGCCAAAATACATCCTTTCTCACCGAATTTCTCCTTTGCAGAAGATTTTATTGGAGTAACACATAACTTAATTGGTTACTAAGATTTTGAGAGAAAAACAGTCTTAAATTAACAAACTGTAATTTGTAGTATTTACTTTGAATTAATTTACTAAGTATGATTTTTTTCAAATTTTCTTGGTATCAATTTACCAAGCATCAAAGTAGCATTTACTTCAAAGCAACAGGAATCAAAGCATAATGGTGTTTATTTACTTCAGAAATACAGACCATAGGCCTACCATCATTATCCATATTAATAGATTTTTCAAAAACAAAATAATCAATGAGAGAAGGATCTTTGAGCAAATCACATATATAAAAACTAAATACTGCCTCTGTCTCACAAAAACCACAAAATAACCTAATGTAGATGTTAAGAAGAAAATATAGAATAATTTTAAATGACAAAGAAATTAAAAGTAAAGTCAACATAAGAAAATATATCATAAATAGAATATGAGAACAAACTTTTAAAAACCTCATCATTAAAATGAAAAACTATTTTTAGAAGAGGTATCATTTAGAAAATAAAAATGAAACCACAATCTTGGAAAATAGTTTTAAACACACACACACACACACACACACACACACACACACACGTATGTATGCTTTTCATTCACATGAATTATTATCATTTAATTAATATAAAAACCAATAAAATGTGAGCAATTTCTTGATAGATGATACATAAATATCTAATATAAAACCATTAAAACATGCTCAAAAATTCCTATATTTCATCTGACATATTTGAATTAAACTTAGAATGAGATAGTACTGAACACAAGTAATAATGGCTAAAATTAAATACTGAAACACGAACTGCTAAAATGAGTATGTAAAAGTATACAGACTGGAAGGTCTGTATATTCACAGTAAAGATATAAATAATATCTTTATATAGAGGATCATTTAGCAGCTTCTTATACTGTCATGTGTGCATTTATCACAGCACTCAGTGATTCATTACTATCTAGCTGCTCCCAAAGAAATTAAATCCTTTGACTGCAAAAACCCTCTTGTGAAAGAATTTTGCTATATCTTTATCTATAAATGCCTACAAATGTCTAATATTTCAGTTCTCAGTAGCTCACATATTCATCAGCATATGAATACATCCTAGATTATCACAAACAGGATCAGTTGCGGAGACAAAGGCAATAAAGTACAGAAAATATATCAATTTAAGGAGTCATAACTTAACAAAATGTTACACTCAGAGAAAGTAACCACACCCAAGATGGTTTACAGTGTTTGGTTTCATTCTGTGAAATTCTAGACCAGACAAAATTAGTGTATTGTAAAAGAAAAGAAACCAGCCATTGGGTGAAGCATAGATTGGAGAAACGATCAGCAAAGATCACAGAAACATAATCCAGGCTGATGTAAATGTTGGTTGTGTTGATTGTTATGTGTGTAAATGTATGAATCCAAATCTAACTATGAACTTAAAATTGGATGATTTTATACATAAATTACAACACAATGAAGTCATTTAAATTTTATATTACTTGTTGTGGTTGGGTTTTAGTCAACTTGACCCAAACCTAGTGTTATTTGAGAAGAGGACCCTCAGTTGAGGAAATGTCTCCATCAGATTGTCAGTAGGCAAATCTGTGGGAATGTTATTGATTAATGATTAATATGTGAGAGTCTAACCAAGTGAGGGTGGTGCTTCTCCTGGGTAGCAGTGGTCCTTGATGGAAGAGGAAAACAGTCTAAGCAAGCCATGAGGAGCAAACCAATAAGCAATGCTTGTCAATGGCTTCTGCTTTGATTCCTGCCTCCACATCCCTACCTTGAGTCCTTTCCCTGTGATGCTATAGAGTTGTAAGCAGAAATGAAGCCTTTCCTTTCCGAGTTGCTTTTACTTATAGTGTTTTATCAGAACAACAGAAACCCTAAGACACCTGTTCCTTAATATGAAAAAGATTACCAAAAGTTTCATGATTGTTGATGCCTTCTTACATGGCCAGAATACTGATAGCAATCCAGTCCAAAGTAGACAACTTATTTCACTGAAATCAAACACTCAGTAGGATGATTTATGGGTAGAGCCACACAATACAGTGAGGATCCTACAGTGAAAAAAAAATCTGAGAGGATAAAAATAAGTTCGTTAACCAATACCATATGAATCTCTTAGAAATACCAAACAGACTGCAAAAAAGTTATCCTCTTACCAATCAGACCAACCCCTGTCCTAAACTTGGGATGTAACTATATAACATGTTTCCCCCAGGCACCACTGGGAGCTACAGAAGAGCTGAGAACAGAGTGGGGGACCTCGGGCTGGATCTAGCCCAGGGCCGAGGGGGAAAAGAGGGGTGCTCCAGCTGGATCCTGTGGTCTGTGTGTGTGTGGCGAGGGGGTGGAGGTGGGGGGGGGGATAGAGTCCTTGGCTTGTTGGCTGGTAGCTGACTTGGCTTGGTTCTCATGACTGGGAGCACAAAAAGGCCTTGCTCAGGAGATTAGACAGTGACTCTTTAGGCGAAAACCTTCTCCCTTGCTCCCCATTGTGAATCCTGATGACAAAAGGCCGTCCATGGTTTTAAGACATTGATTATCATGGTGGAAAGTGAATGAGTAAAATCATATCCCAGTTCTCAGGGCAGGCCTGAGGTTAAATACCTTATGCACAGAGGAGTGTATGGGAAGCAAGTTTATTGACTAAGTCTCCAGGCCATTAGGTACCTCATTAAAATGGAGATCTGTCTAGAGGCTACAAGTCCTCTACCTGTGGAAGGGCTTGGGACATTGCCCTTACGTGACTAATGGCCACAAATCTACAGAGGGCATGCTGCCTCAGTATCAGGACCCTAGTGTTCTGGAATCAGGCAAAACGCCTACTATCCCTTTAGGGTCACCAGGGTTTCTAACCTTAGCTCAACCAGGAACCAAGCTGCCTTTCACGGTCCTACAAGATCCATGATCCAGGACCTTCTTATCCACATTGAAAATATCAGGTTTACACTACTGAGCATGAAGTTTTCATGTATAGTTGCCTCAAAACCAATCACAAAGCACTGGCTATTCCCCAAAGAGCCATACCATTATTGCACCAGATCTTACCTGATAAACTATTATTGAAGTTCAAATGTCTCTCAGTTCAATAATTATAATTTTGAATCTCTCCTCCACAGAAGCTTACATTAAACGTTGTGGTAGGAAAGCTGACTAGCAAGGTGAAACCTTCAAGCCCAGTTCAAGTTGATTTCTCTATATCTTGCTACCAAGTGTCTCGTGTCTTCAGAAATCATGGACAATTTACTTTTAGTAGGCAGCCAAGAATAATATGAAGAGTCTGTATTATTTTGGAGATCTGTGGTAGCTAGTTCACACCTGGCATGGGAAATTTGGTTTGGTAACTTTAAATTTTGGTCTGGGTTCATCATCATTGAAGCATGCAGGATATAGCAATTCTAGCTCTTAGATTTTTAGGTGACTTTCCATATAGCTGTGGCTTGCATCCTTCATTTGGATTAAGTCTTTCTCTGTTCACCCTCACCTCTCCATCTCCTGAACCCTATCTATGTTTAATCCCTTCCCAGTATTCACTCTCTGTATTTTTATACCATTCCAGCTCTACTATGGCCTCTCTATTGAGCCATCACCTACTTCAATGAGCATGTAGCTCCTAGCTTTTATAAGTATTACAGGTTAAAATCACAAATACTAAAATTTGAAGGTAGATTCAAATGTGAGAGAAAAATATTTTGTGTCTCCCTGGGCCTGGATTACCTCACTTAGTATAATTTTTAAAAATTCTATTTTTTTACTGTACGTTTTTGTTATCTATTTTTATACATGACTAAAATTTTGTTGTATACAGATAGCACATTTTTACCACCTGTTCTATTTCTTGGCTACTGTGACTAGAGTAACCATGAACATGGCTGAGCAAGTATCTCTAAAGTAGGGTACAGAGTCCTTTGGGTATATTCCAAAGAGTGATATATCAGGATTATGTGGGTATTTTATTTCTTTCTTCCTTAGTAACTACCACATTAGTCTTTATAATGACATAGCCAGTTTATACTACCATAAAAAGTGAACAAGGTTTCTTCTTTTCCCACACTCTTGGCAGCATTTGTTTCAATTTGATGTTTTTGGATAATAGTATCCTGACTGTGGTATTGTAGAATCTCAAAGTACCTTTCATTTACATTTCTCAGAAGGATGGTAGTGTTGAAAACTTAAAAATAAAAAAAAAAAACATTTGGTACTGATTTGAATAGATCAAAGTCTCACTAAGGGGTTATTTTCATGAGGGAACATCTCAGAAGAGGTAGTAGAAACAATATAATGCTAAAAGATGGGGAGGAATGACATGGAATCATGTTTTTTGTGTACAGCATGGTTATTACACCAAAGTTTTCTTAATTTCAGCAGGAACAGAGAAGGAAGTACATTTCACTTTCAATTATGATAATAAATATTCATCTTTATGGACTATAGATTCTACACAACCTAATTTGTACTCTCCATTTTATATTTTTAAAGCATATGTGTTGATATAAAATGTACATGTTATTACATTTAAAGCACTTGAGTCCTCTAAATTATGGGCTTCAATAATCCTCAGCATGATCAAAAAGTTAAGGAACTACCACCATAGTCCATTCTAAAACATTTTGTTCCATTAAAAAACAAACTTCATACTTATTAGTATCCACTATTAGTTTCTCTCCCTCTAGCCAGCCTGTGCTGTCTCTACACCCCATGAATGCAGGCATTTTCCTTTCTGTCTACATAGATTGTACTCTCTGTATTCCTGTATGCCATTTATTCCAATTTTTAAAGCTTCAATTCAGTTACTACTTCTGAATGGCATGTGTAATTTCCTAAGAAGAAAGGAAAATCTCTATTTGAATTTCTTTACCATTTCCTAAGTCCTCCAGGTTCTTGAATGAATTGGCCATCGCACTAATAATTTAATAAATCACATTCTTTTTACTGGATCTCAAACTTTTTTGCTCAAATATATGTACCGTGATAAAGTGTTATCTTAGTGTATGCAGAAAAGAAACCATTACTTAGCATATCAATAAAAAGTCTAGCTGTGAAAACTGAAGTTCTACATTTAAAAGAAAAAAACCAGCGTATTTTCTTTTATTGTAATTTTATTTGAAATGAAATTTTGGCTCTTGTGAAGAGGGCCAAGACATAAAATCATGTCTTGGCATTCCTGAATAGTTCTTGCCTAAACTGAATGATTTTGTTTAAAAAATACAAAAATCTTAAAAGAAGAAATCCACAGGGAAGAAGAAAGTACCAGCAACACTGGTAACAATGAAGTGGCAGAACATATCAAAGCAGCTTAGAGTGGCAATGTGGTATGGATATAAGCTCAGTCTTCAACACACATGCTCTCTTCTTATGGAATTATTCATTAAACAACATATGAACTTAATCATATTAGCCTTGTGATTGAAATTTTGAGGGAGTTTCACTTTCATTATTCCAGTAAGTAGATGAAAGCAATTCATGAGAAGTATGGTCCTGAAAGGAGGTCACTCACCCTTAAGGAAAAGTGGTCTAAGGAGCATAGTTGAGGAATAGTCCTCATCTCACTACAGAATTCAACTAAGCAGGAACATGGGGTGATATCACCTCTGATCGTTTCTCACCAATGACTGCTAAATGTAGATGGTTGTTTCCTTCTTAAATATATTATTTTGCCTGAGAATTCCTATGGCAACTGAGACTCATCTCACTACAGAATTCAACTAAGCAGGAACATGGGGTGATATCACCTCTGATTGTTTCTCACCAATGACTGCTAAATGTAGATGGTTGTTTCCTTCTTAAATATATTATTTTGCCTGAGAATTCCTATGGCAACTGAGACATGTTAGTACCACTACGTAGTCTTAGAGTGTAGAAAAGCCCAAGTCTTCTCCTCTGTTTTTGTCTTTCACTAGTTTCTGACCAATGCCATTTTCTACTGCTCCACCTTTTTTTTTTTCTCTTTCTGATGGCTAGGCATTGACTTTTCTATATTCGCCAAATTTACAGATACTGAGCCCACTGCTAGAGGATTTGATTTTTTTACCCTGTATTTTGGTGTTATTTGGTCAGGCCTTTCCATGTTACCCTGATTTTCATCTCATTCAGAACGACATTGTACTAAATGCCACTTCACAATAGATAAAACTTGATTCTATCACCAGTAAAGCTCTTCCAAATTCCCAAAGGGACTTTGTAATTTTTAAGAGTGTTGATTTTTCTGGAAACCTTGGCAATATCTGAAGCTGAACTGAATGTATCTTGTTTTACAAAAAGGCCAATGAACCCTGGAAGAAGCTGTGAGCATAATGAATCACAACTGCAGTATGAAACATACCCTATCCTGTGTTTGAATACTTGGTCTCAAGTTGGTGGTTTGGATTTTGGAGGCCTTGTTAAAACCTTGTTTGAAGGTAGAGAATATTCACACACTTATCTATCTCAAAGTGTATTGTCAGTCCTAAGTATGTTTGTATCCATTTATGGAGACTTATATTGCTTGAAATATATCTATGGAAATAATATTTGGCAATAACACATATTTAAATAGAATTGTACTAGAAAATTATGACAATGTACAATTTTTAGAAAATTGATGCAAACAGCAGAGAATAGTCCAGTAAACTTGATGAAAATCATTTTAAAAAATTATGTTTTAATATGTAAATCCACTAGTAGTAGTATCACTGTGAATGAAGCAAGTGGAGATAGCTTTCTTCAACACATACATACTATTGCATTTATAATATGCATGCATTTATAAGTTCTGTGGATGTAGAAACAGTCTAGAAGAAAAAAAAAACCAATGATTCATAGACCTTGAAAATACATACATTAGATTTTTTCTGTTTTCTTGGTTTACGAGTTGTCTCAGTAAAAATGCATTACTTACATAAATGTAAAATATTTTTAATTATTTTAAATTCAATAACTGCTCAGTAACAATGACGAAATTTTGCTCTGAAGCATAAAGCATAGAACTGCATAGTTTGTATTCTGAAGAATACATATGGCAGAAAAGGCTTTGACTAGTTCATGTGTCAAATAGAGTTGGCTCTGAATGTGCAGGGTCTGATCAGATAGAAGAATTTGAGAGCAGCATCCAGTGCTGCCAGATGACTGTGAAATCAAAGAGGAAACAGTGGAAGATCCCTGACCCAAATGAGAATGATAAATGTGTATAGAGACATCTTACAAACACTCAGACTATTCCTTAGATTTGACTCATTCAAGGTGCTCAGGACAAGCAGACTTAGGAACCAAAAGTAGCAAGGAGAAATGAGAGTATGTGTGATACAGAAAATGTGGTTCATTTACACATTTACTTGATTTTTAAGGCCACAATGTATGAAATATATTTAAATTTGTATTAAACATATGAGAGAAAAATTGGTTCAACTCATTATTTCAAAAATAATTATGTGATGAAAAATTCTGTCATAAGAACCTAAGGTTCTTAAAACAAGATTGTTCCGGGAACAAAAATTTTCCTACTGTAATGTGCAATTACAATTTCTGGCTGGGTAGTTTTATTCTAAAGGTATTCCAAAAACATTTAAAAATCCATCACACTATCAACCTAACACTTCCTAGAATTATTATACATACTCATCGCTGGCAATGTATACTAAGTTTTTTTCTATATTTAATATTTCAGCTATGAAATTCTGAACCATAGTTTTGGTTATGACATTAAATATAACTTACAAAATGTTAAACCCCATCTACTACATCATAACATATTTATAATGGGTTATTTAGGAGAAAAAAAGAGGGGGTAGAGGAGGCAGGTATGTAACTGTGGCTTTGAGCCTGACAGGATGGGGACAAATTGCAGGAGAAGGTCCACAAGAAGAAGAAGATGCAGGAGGAGGAAGAAGAAGCTGCCATGGGTTAGGTGAGTCATAAAAACATGACCCCAGGGTTATCCAATTGGAGTCAAGAGCAGCCCAGATGAAACATAGTAGGTAATAACTTGGGGTTATCATTAGAAAAGTAGATCCTAATAGCATAGAGGGCAAGACCCTTCCCAGTTCTTGTGGTTTTTAAGGCTTATTGTAAATATAAAGGGTGTGTGTGTGTGTGTGTGTGTGTGTGTGTGTGTGTGTGTGTGTGCGTGCGTGTGCGTGTGTGTGTGTGTCTGTTTACTGTCTGTCTGTCTGTCTGTCTTTTATCTGGGTACTAAATCTTGAGACACGATTAAATAACTTATACAACGTGTGTATATGTACAGGTGTGTTCGACTGTGTATGCATGTGTGCATGCCAGAAGTTGATATCATGTGACTTCCTCAGTTGCTAGACACCATAATTTTTTCAGTCAAAGACTCTCATTCAACTCATAGTTTCCCATTCTCACTAGACTTGCTGGTCAGAAAGATCCTGAGACCCACCTGTCTTATGTCCCCTCATGACTGGGGTTACTGCCATGGTTCACTCTTATCTGAGTGCCAGGATCCAGACTCAGGGATGCATGCCTTGATATCGAGTGTGCTGTGAGCCAGCTCTCCAGCTGCAAACATAGTATTTAGAAATTTTAAAATTTTTTCTTATTACTCATACAACATTGGAGGCTTGCTAATAGAACTATGGTGAATAATTCTTTTGGGTGCCTTTTTGAGCTTATAAAGAATAAACAAGGAACAAATAATCAAAATGTGTTTCAACTGGAGAAGAAAGTACCTTCTTAAAGGTAGAAAATGTATTTTTACTGGTTCTCACAAACAAAGAGGAAACGAGAAGGGTATTATTGCCTCAGGAAATCCCAAAGGAGAACAAATAATTTTCTATTTATATAATTTCTGATGTGGTTATATAACTTCTATACACAATTTGTAAATACTTCCATTGAGTTTTGGGGGTTGATATTTTTCAGGTCAGAAATTTTTCTTCCTTCTTTCTATGGGGAGGAAAATTTTAAATATCTTTTTTCAAGTAACAACCCAAAATGCCCTAGCACTAGTTTTATTTTGATAGTAGTTTAACTTCTTTGCCCTGCATGATTCAAAAATTAAAGCTCAATATGGCCACATCATGCAAACTTAGGTAGAAATTCTAAGCAGTCCTCTTATTGTAGGAAGAAATACTTAAACATAAAGATTGTGCCAAAGAAGCTATCCATAAATTGTATGTATATATGGTGATGACTTCTGAGAACCAATAGTTCAAATGAGAAGGACTGAACTAAGGAAAAAGACAAACATTAATATATTTTAGCTCATGTGCTGTTGAAGATTTGAGGCACAATGAAACAGAAAGATCATTATTAAAAGTGTACTGGAAACTTGCATAGCCTCTTGCAACCATAGAGATTCATACAAACCCCAATGAATATCAGAAATAGTACATTGCATTGCATAGCATTGCACTGCACTGTGCCATACTGTATTACACTGAATTTTTCCTGTAGAGTTACACTCAAATTTAATGCCTTTTGCATTTTAGTTAGGCACTTGCTATCCATCCTGTAACCATGCCATTTGCAGACCCAGGTGTGAGAGACAGAAAAAGTACCACATATTTTTTTTCTTCATCACAATTTCACAGGTGTAAGTATTTTATTCCCACAGAACTTAGCAGCATTCATGTGCAATTTCATTTTTTTTTCCTTAAGAAACAACTGTAAAATAAAAGCAGCACCTTAGTTTTTCATCTACAGGAAGCAATTTAACTTTCTCTTTGGCATATTCAAACTTTCAGCATCAATACAAGTTCATTTTACAGCCATTATTAAGTAAAATAAGGACTACTTGAATACAAGTCTGTAACTTGATGGTAGCTAAAATAACTGAGAAAGTTACCTAGAGATTAGCATGATGAAAAATCTTTACAGAATGGATATGTTAGTGGAAAAAATGGCTATCATACCGTGTACAAAAGGGCAGACTAGCAAGGGGGTCATTTTGATTCTCAGAAAAAAATATTATTAGCATACTGTCAATTATTTATGTCTAGAATATTTTATATAATACATTTAACTGCAGCTGATCACTGTTAACTAAAATATGGTAAACAAATTAATTTGTGGACAAGTGGGACTACTATTCAAATAAGTACTATGTCCTCTCTACTATGATAAAATATAAAGTCAACAGGTCCAGCTCTGAAATTAATATGAGGAATATTATACATGGACTAAGCCAACTTTTATTTCCAGCATTTAATTCAAATGACATAGGCAGGCAGGAAAAAAATTAAAATATGCTATAGAAAGGTGCAAGGGCAAATCCTTGGCAATAATTTCTACAATGTCTGAAAAGAGAATGCTGAATACATGTTTAAAACATTTTTAAAAAATTTATTCGAAGCTATCTTTAAAACCTGTGAAATATTGAAATGAACTTTCTAAATATTTCTGTATAATAAACTTGATAGTATATCAATGGTATAGCAGTTAGGTAATCAAATCTAATATTTTAGGTATAAAATAGAACATTCTAGGGTTAATGCAATAAAGTTACTAAAATAATGTTAAAATATAGACATTTTACAATTGGATAAAAATAAGCCAAATGCAATAAGAATGATGACCATAACATCTTGAAGTTTATCACTGACCACTCATTTTATGTTCTCCCAAATTAGATGTAATTTGTATTGTTAAGTCTTGAGTACCAGCTCATGTATCACTAAAGAGGCAAAAATTAGGCTATGGGACACCTTAGGTATTAGTCATTCTAGAGGGAGAGAAACAAGGAGCTGAAAAGATGGGCATGCTGCAGCATCATTAACATTGACACATCCATATGTTTCACAAGGCATATAAAGAAGATGAAGACGTGAGGTTTCTGGTAGGAAGCAAACATGTAGTAAGAGGTGAAGTTAAATCAAGAGTTGGAAACATATACTCAATTGTAAAGAAAGATGTTATCTGGTAAAGGATGTGATTGTCACCACTTGATGAGAAAGTGTGTTACTCTATCTATGATTGTAGTTTCTTTATCTGAGGAAACAAGAAAGCATTCATGATGTCTTGTGGTAAATTATGATGTCAGAAACACACGTATGAATCACTATGTTAGTACAAAGAATTCCACAGTGCCTCAAATCTATATTTTTGGTGAGAAAAACTTCCAATATAAAAATTAACTCTTTGTAAAGGTACAAAAATACAGCACAAGAGAACTGAAACATGGTGACATAAAACAAGAGTATACTTTTTCTTTCTTTTTTATATTCCTAAGGACATTTTCTTTTACAAGATACACCACAGCAAAGACAGTGTCAAGAAACCAGTTTCTTACATGCAATCCCATACCATACATAATACCTCTGAAAAATTTTAGTCATGAAAAGATACTTACCATTGTCTTTTTTTCTAAAAAGAACCATAAATCTTAAAGAGAAATAAGATAGATCTGGATGCACTCCCCCAAAACCCAGGGAATACCTGAGTTAAATAGGGAGGGAAAGAGGGGGGAGGAGCTGGGGAGGAATGCTTAATTGGCTCTACCCTATGGCCTTCAGGTACCTCATTAGTATGTAAATCTCTCTAGGGCCTGAGGCCTGTTAATCAAACCCTCTACCAGTGCCCTATGTGACTGAAGGGTGCAGGTTGACTGGAGATTAGACCTCATGTCAGGAGCCTGGGTTCTGGGGGCATGGCCAAACACCCACAACCCAAAAACCAGGATACCCTTCCACAGCCGGACAATAAAAGAGGCATCTCAGCATTATGAGGATACAAATACTTAAGGGTCAGTGAATCCAGTCCAAAGGAAAACATAAGAAATATAAGCAGAACAGAATGCTTTTCTGTTTTCTGTTGTCTTAATAAGCTTCAGCACAGACTCTCCCCTCATACACATACACACACACACAAACACACACACACACACACACACAACACACACACACACACACACCTCCTTCATGCCAGCAAAGTGTTCATTTCAGAGTTTTCGCTAAACTCAGTAAAATATTTTATCTTCAAATGACTGTAAATCAGCCTAAAACATTAACTGGTTTATTCTATTCTTGGTCCATTCTTTGATTAGCTCATGTGCCACCTCCCACTCACGTCTTGAAGACTAGTGACTGGGTCTTAGTCACTATCAACCAGACCTTTGCTGTCTTGTAATTTAAAATTCATGTAGTTAGAAAGACCCACTGTTTAATCTACCAGACTCCATGCACATGTGAGTCAGAACAGTGACACAAGTTATATTACAGGACCGAAAATGTTTACTTCATATGAAACCATATGAGTCATGACATAATCATACCGGTAAGGATACTTTTCATGTCCAAGATGAACGATGATAGGATATAACTATCAAAACTCTTAGTTGAGTTGGTAAAATTCCATAACTGATTCCTTCACTATCAAGGGACATGGGGTCCAGAAGATGATAATTCAGTATCTTGAAGTATTGTGTCAGTGTGTGTGTGTGTGTGTGTGTGTGTGTGTGTTTGTGTGTGTGTGTGTGTGTGAGAGAGAGAGAGAGAGAGAGAGAGAGACAGACAGACAGACAGAGAGACAGAGAGACAGAGACAGAGACAGACAGAGAGAGAGACAGAGAGAGACAGAGACAGACAGAGAGAGAGAGAGAGAGAGAGAGAGAGAGAGAGAGAGAGAGAACATCTAATTCTATATGTAAGAAAAATACTTTTCATATATAACAGATTGGAATTTTTTTCTTGCTAAATGGTATAATTATTCATCCATTACTAGCAATTCCAAACAAGGAAATGTGGAAAGTGCTTCAGCAAAAACTATACCAGAAACAGGTATTCTAATCTACACAAAGGGAGAAATTCGAAGTAAAAAAATTTACCCTTACTTTAAGCAATACCTGTCTGTTAGATAGTATGGTCAAAATATATTATTAGTTTTACAATATAGCTCCATTCTATTTCATTACTTTCAATGAGTCTGCTCAAGCTGTTGATATCATACAACTTTAATTTTAGAATTTTCCCTAGGTTCTCTATCCTTTTGGAATATAGCTTTTCAAAATATTCTCTAATAGTGTCTGGATTTCTATGTAATCTGTAGCAATGATACACTTTTGATCTGCCATTTCATTGATTTGTGTGTTCTATCTCTTTGTCAGATTGCCTTAAGAGTTTGTCAAGCTTATTGATGTTTTGCAAAGAACAAACTCTCTTACTGGTTTGACTTAGTGTGCTTATAGTCTCCACTTTATTAACTTATTCCCTAATGTTTATTATTATCTCAGTTCTTTTGTTTTTAAAAAAGTTTGTCTGCTTTTTATCCTCATACAGTATTTTTCATCAGGTTTTTACTTCCTGAACTCCTCTGAGATTCTTCATACTTCTTCTCTCTTTAAGAAAACAAAACAATATCAATGAACATCTCATGGTAAAAAGGAAAAAACTCACTAGACCTACATAAAGAACTATGAGCAACTAATGAATGCTAAGAACCAGAAAAAAATGGTCTTTCCCCAGGGATCTATTCATTGGTTGTCCACTGACAAATGGTCAGTCCAAAAACATATATGGAGGGAGCATCATAAGTATTGAACATATAATATTCATGTATATTGTATATGATAGAAATTAGAGAAAAACAGAAGAAGTCATAAAGTTGAAAATGAGTTGGGAGCAATATGCAGCAAACTTTGTAGGAAGGAAGGTAAATAAAAATTATATATGTATATATGTGTGTATATATATGTATGTATATATGTATGCAAAAATCAAAACAATTACAATTAATAAGGTAAAAGATGCCAAAACAAAACAAAATGAAGCAAGAAGCCCTCAAGAAACAAATAAACAAACAAATTCCAGAGTGTGTTTTTAATTGGTGAGCTCAACCTGTAATTTCAAGAAGAGTTTAGAATTTGCTGCTTGATTTAAAGAACTTTTATATGCATTATTAGGTTATTTGACATTTCTTAGGTTTTCCTTATTATTTATTATAAACTTGCATTAACTGCATCCCAATATTCTAGTAAATTGTGTTTTCATTATTATTTGATGATATTTTCTTTTTTGATTTCTTGGATAATTGACTGTTCCTTCAAAAATATGCTGTTAATTTTACAGGTACATTTGTAGAGTTTTTTGCTGTTTAATTCTGGATGTTCTATGATTTATTTGGATTATCATACAATTAAATAATTTCTTTCTTCTTGTTCATCTTTCTGACATACTCTCCTTGCTTTTTCATAAATTCATTTCCTCTTTTTCATTAACTGTTGTTAAGTGTGCATATATATAATTAAAATACATAAGTACAGTATTCTCAACCTAGATAATGTTCATCACCTCCATATTTTCAGTACTGAACATAGGCAGAAAGGATGAGGTCAGAACACTGCATGTTCTCTCTCATCTGAGACTCCTAGTTACAAATCTTTATATGTGAGTACAAATCTTTAACTTCAGAAACCAGGAGAGTAAAAAGGAACCATTTCTAGACTGGTAAAGAAACAAAAGAATCACATCATTTTTAGGTGTTTATTGAAACTTATTTATTTCCTATGTAGTGAATTTTGGAGGTTTCATGTGCCCCCGAGAAAAAGTATATTTCAGTCAGTTGGGTGAAATATATTGTACATAATTATTAATTCTGTTTGATCTACTTTGTTTTTATCTAAAGGCTCATTGTTTATTTTTAGTTTGGAAGATATATCTAAATATAAGAGTGGGCTATTAATGTTTTCACTGTTATTGTGTCTGGATCCATGTGTCCTTTTGTACCTTTCGGCATTTTTAAATAGACTTTAGCACTCCAATAATCAGTACATACATATTTGCAGTAATTATACCTTATTGTTTATCTATTTCCTTTATTAATATGATGTGTCCCTCTTTATCTCTTCTAATTAGTTTAGTTTGATGTATATTTTATCAGATATGAGAATAGGTAGACATGTTTTTCTTAGGTGGTTTTCCTTCTTCAGTAGTTATTTTATTTATTTATTTATGTATTTAATGCTAGAAAAGATATTATTTAAATTGGGTTTTGTCACGGAATATCTTGTTTTCTCCATCTAGAGTGCTTGAACATTGTGGGGCTGTGAAAGGGTGGCTTGGTTTTTGGTAGAGCACTGGCTTAGAAATGGCCGGAGACACTGCAAGGGACAGAATACATTTCACCATGCTCCTAGATTCCAGACTCCTGACACGTGGTCTAAGACCTCCATTGGCCCATGGTTTTCAGTCATGTAGGGCAACTCCCCTACCAGCCCCTCCTTTCCCAGAACATCCTCCCTCCTCCCTCCCTATTTAAGTCAGGTCTGCCTTGACCTAAGTAGGCATACCACCAGGTCCATCTACATCCCACCATAAAAATAAATCCTTTTGGAACCATGGACTCCCTCATGTCATTGGGACCTGCCGTGGAAAACCGTGGAGGGGTCCTCCAGGTATCAAGCTGTCGCCTAATCTCCCATGGAGAGCTTCTCTGCATTCTGCCTTGAAGGCCTGCCTCTTTGCATTTCTGCCACTCTGAGCCATGACAGATGTGCAGGACCACAACTCCACCCAACAGGAACCCATGCCTGCACCCACGAGTGAGCTATCATTCCCTGCAGACCATTTTCTGGGTATAATGTCTGGTTTACATCTCTCTTCTTTTAAAGTCTGCACTGTATTTTTCCTGTTCTTTCTGGATTTTAGAATCTCTGTTGAGAAGTCAGGTATAATTCTGATAGATGCCTTTATAAGTTACTTGGCCCTTTTTCCCTTGCAGCTTTTAATAGTCTTTCTTTGTTCTGTATATTTTATTTTGATTATTACGTGGCAGGAGTAATTTTTTCTGGTCCAATCTATTTGGTGGTTTGTAAAGTTCTAGTACATATTTCTTTTTATTTAGGTTAGGGAAATTCTCTTCTGTGATTTTGTTGAGAATATTTTCTGGGTCTGGAAGACGGTTTTCTTTTCTTATTTTTATTAATGTTATGTTTAGTCTTGTCATAGAAATTTACTAAATTTCCTGGATGTTTTGTGTTAGAAAAGTTTTCGATTTGGCATTTTCTTTGACCAATGTATTTATTTCTTCTATAGTAACTTCTACACATGATATATTTTCTTCTATCACTTGGATTCTGTTGGTGATGCTTGTGTCTGTAGTTCCTGCTCTCTTTCCATCTCCAGGATTGCTTCAGTGTGTGATTTCTTTATTGCTTCTATTTCTGTTTCTTAAAATTTATTTTTATTTATTCATTTTATATCCCACTCACTGCACCATCCTCCTGCTAACCTCCTCCTACAATCTTAATCCCTATCCCCCCTCCCTTTCTCTTTTGAGAGTGTGGGGCCCCTGAATATCTCCTTTTCCCTGGTAACTTAAGTTTCTGCAGAGCTAGGTCCATCCTTTCCCACTGAGTCCAGACAAGGCTATCCATCTATAACATATCCCAAGGACAAGGAACAGCTTTTGGGACAGTCCCTGCTCAGAGTTGTTTGGGACCCACATGAAGACCAAGCTGCACATATGTGTAGGGAGGCCTAAGTCTAGCCTATGTATGCTTTTTGGTTGGCTGTTCAGTCTCTAAGGACCTCAGGAGTTCAGGTTATTGACTCTGTTGATCTTCCTGTGAAGTTCCTATCCCCTTTACGTCCTACAATCCTTCCCCCTACTTTTCCATAGTCCTCAAGCTCCATACACTGTTTGGCTGTGGGTGTCTGCATTTGTCTGAGTCAGTTGATGAGTGGAGCCTCTCAGAAGACAGCCATGCTAGATTCCTGTCTGCAAACAAACAAACTATCATTAATACCATCAGGGATTAATGCTTGCTCATGGTCTCAAGTTGGGCCCATTTTGATTGGCCATTTCCTCAGTCTCTGCTCCATCCCCTATTCCTGCATTTCTTACAGACAGGATAAACTTAGGGTTGAAGGTTTTGTGGGTATGTACCTATTGCTCCACTGGAATTTTTGCCAGGCAACAAGAGGTAGCCTCTTCAGGTTCCATATCCCCAATGCAATGAGGCACAGCAAATGTCACCCCCATTGATTCTTGGGTGCCTCCCTTATCCCAGGTCTGTGTCAAGTCCTGGGGATGCCCCCTACTTTCCAGCTACTCTCAGTTACAAATTTTCATTAATTCTCAGGGCCATCTGATCATCTCTTCTGTCCCTCCTCTTACTTGATTCTAAACACCTCATTCCCTTCTCCATCTCCTCTCCCAGTCAGTTTGCTCCCTTCATCCGTCTAGAAAGTTAGATACAAAGAACTCAACCAACACAATTAAAATATTGTGTACATAGCTAAACAGAATTCTCAATAGAGATATCTCAAATGGCCTAAAAGCACATAGAGAAATGTTTAAAGTCTTTAGTCATCAGGGAAATGCAAATCAAAACAACTCAGAGATTTCATCTTATAAAACAGAGATCTGGTAAGAATTATAAGATCAAAAATTAAAATTATACCACAAACTGGCAAGAATGTGGAGCAAGGTGGACACTCCTCCATTGCTGGTGGGAATACAAACTTACACAACCACTTTGGAAATCTTTTTGATTCTTTCTTCGAAAACAGAATAGTTCAATCTCAAGACCCAGCTATATTGCTCCTGGGCATATACCCAAAAGATGCACCAACATCCTACAGAGACCCTTGCTCAACAATGTCCATATCAGTTTTATTTGTAATAGCCAGAAACTGGAAACAACCCATATATCCTTCAACTGAAGAATGGATAGAGAAAATGTGGTACTTCTACACAATGGAATATTATTTAGCTATTAAAAACAAAGACATCATGAATTTTGTGTGCAAATAGATGAAATTAGAAAATATCCTGAGGTAACCCTATTCTAAAAGGACATACATGGTATGTTGTGGAGAACCGAGCTGCCCCACATTTGGGAGCCAAAATGTCGAGGACCACTCTATCAGTGTTTGAACCCACACTGCCAAAAGCCTTGGGGGCTAAACTGTTAGACCCTGCACTGCCCCAAGCTGCTCTAGTCCTCGGGTCAGGGTTCAGCAAGAGAGAAAGTGAGGACAGACATGAAGAATGGAGACCAGACCCAGTGTGATTCAATCCCGTTTATTCTTCAGTCTCTCTTCCTAGTCTAAGCCCAAGTCTTGAGTTCCTAGTCCCTAGTTCCTAGTCCCTAGTGCCTACATGTTCCAAGTTTCCAGTTCCAAGTTCTAGTCTCGATGCATCTAATAATAACTCCAGGTTCTTCCTCCAAGTGTCAAATGCATAACCCTTAAGTTACACACCTTTAAGTCTCACAAACCCAAGGGAAAATCCTGGGTATCTAAAACAAGATGTTATCAGAGTATGCTCAGCTGATGTAGGCTATTGTAATCAAGTCTATTGTCAAGGTATATGGCTCAAGAAGGCTCCAAGGATGATAGCCACCTTCTGTCGGCTCCCCACAGTATGTACTCACTTATAAATAGATATTAGCCATAAAGTACATAATACCTATGTTACACTCCACAGACCCAAAGAAGCTAAACTAGAAAGAAGGTATAAGGGAAGATGCTTGAATATCACTTATAAGAGGAAATAAAATAGCTATTTCCATTTTCAGATCTTCAACTGTTTTACTCATTTCTCTCACCTGTTTGTATTTTCCTGTTTTTCTTTATATGCAGTCAATTCCTTTATAAGGTCTTCTAGCTGCTTAATTGTATTATCCTGTATTTTAAACAATTTATTAATTTATTCTTTGAAGTCCTTTATCATCTTTATAAGATTATATTTAAGATCATTTTCTTGTGCTTTAGATGTTTTATGATATTCACGGTTTGTAGGATAGATGGGTTCTTTTGGAGGTATATTGCCTTGTGTTTTATTTATTGTGGTCTTATGCTGGTCTTTGGCCATCTGGATGTCCATGGTGTTGGCAGGCCTGAGAATATGTCAGGAGCCATCACAAGAAGAAGCTAAAAACTAGCAGGTAATCTTCCTGAGATGCTTCCACCTTCGATTAAATTCTACAGTTGATATGCTCCAGTAGCCAAATCCCAGAAGAAATCAATTTTAGAAAAAAATTCCTGCTATTTATATACATTTTCTGTTATTATTACACATATATATCAATCATTAGAAATTAGCCCATTTTTTGAGCAGATTTCTGCAGGACAAGAAAGATGTACTGTCTTGTGATGTTATATAAACAAATAGATGATTTCTTAAACCTTCATAGTGATCCTATAGGACTTCCTAAATTTATAGTAAATTTAAGCTTTTTATACTAACACTGTTATTAAGTCCTAGTTGCAACTTTAATGAGAACACTACCAGTCTCCAAGTGTCATAAATCAATTGTTTCTGAGATAGCAAGTGGGCATCTGCTATACAGAGCACATTCCAAGAGATTGTAAAACCATTAACCAAAGGTCATCAAAAGGGAACTAACAATTTACTATAGTTAAAGTAAATAGTTATAGTAAACTTTCTTTGTTGTAAACTTCTTATTTAATTTATGATTCGAATTTATGTGCAAACGTGTAATGAGCTTTTTATCATGTCATTATGTATTCTGAAAGATGTATCAGTGCTGAGGACAAAAAGAGGAGAGCATTCCACTTATCCTTTTTTTTTTTCTTAGAAAACCTTTATCCCTTTTTTTTTCTTCAAGGCCCATTTCTCCTTTTTCTTAGAGAACTTTCATAGGAAACTTTTTAAAAGAGAACTTAGAAATAAAGATTTAAATCATTTTTTCAAATTGTCCCCTTTTTCTTCCTGCAAGTTCAGCTAGCAGGCTGGAGGTCAAAGCTGTGAAGTTCCTGTGGAGATGAAACAAAGGCTACATTACTTAATTTCTGATGTTTTATAAGGAGGTGCTAAACATTATTTTTTCCCTCAGAGTAACTCAGAATGCAGGACAGCTACTGAAGCAGAGTGATTCAGACTTAAGATAGGTAAACATTTTATTATTATACGGCAACCCTAAATATCTCATAAGACCAAGTCTTACCCCTGCCAATATCCTTCCACCTCCACTGCCTCAAGAAGATCCAAGAACAAGAAAGAACAGCCAGGGCTGGACCCTGGCAATAATCCCTGTTGGCAGCAGGCCTCTTTGGTTACAGATAGAGGTGATTGTCCTGGGTAGCAAAAGTCTTCCAGGAATGCAGGTGGAGCTTGTGTTCCCTGATGTAACAGACCACCTGGATTGTAGGCAAACATGTAGACTGGAAGTTGGAGCATAACGGGCACAGAACAGATGTTATAGCTGTAGGGCTGGCCGTGGGACCCATGTTTAGGGATTGGGGCATGGGTATCTTACCTTGTTGTACTGGGTGACAGCAGATTTTCAGTGATATAGGCAGAGTTTTGGCTCAGAAAATGGAGACCAGCAACAACATTTTAATGCTTAGACATTTACATGTAAAGTTATTATAGGAGGGGTTTTACATTTCTAAGAAATCTTTTGGTTAAAGTAATGCTTTCCTGGATTGTAAGTATTTTTTCACCTTTTACATTGCCTTTGGGAGGTTGCTGGTTTACTGTGTTAGGTGAGATTGTTTCTTTTCCAAGCCACTTTGTCCAGTTGTTGCTTTTAAAAAGTATGCAGTTTCATGTGTTCTTAAATGTCTTCTCTCCAAGAAGACTCGGACTAGGCTGCACTTAACAAATTCTGTAAATATATCATGAAAGATTTAATTTTTATCCTTTTACATAAAATAGGAATGGAAGAACACTAACAATTTCATTCTACAAAACCAGCATTATTATAATATGAAAGCCAGGTAATAACCCAACAACACTTCAATTTTTTTGGTGAACATGGAGGCAAAAATTGTTCAAAATAATTAAATGCATTAAAATATTCATACATTATGACTGAATGGATGATATCCTAAAGTTGCAAGTTGGCTCAACAAATCTAAATTATCAGTTTATGAAGTTACGTTCATGTCTTCAGTTTTGTTCCATTGATTAACCTGTCTGCTTTTGTTGCAATACAAAGCTGTTGTTATTACTATAGTTCTATAGTACAACATGAAATTTGAGATACTTGTTCCTGTATTGTTTGAGTTTGTTTGGGAGATCTTGTTTTTTTGTGCATGTATGTTTTTATAAAATTTAAGATTATTTTTAAATTTCTGTGAAGAATAGTGTTATAATTTTAATGAGGATTTCATTGAATCTGTAGACTGCTTTTGGTAGGATGTTTATTTTCCAAATAATAACTTTAGCAATTTATAAGCATAGGATCCTATGAATTCATCATCAATATCTTCAATGTCTTTAAGGTTTTATTAAACAAGTCTTTTACTTGCTTGGCTAGAGTTGTTACAAAATTTTTTTTAGTGCCATTATTTTCCTGATATTTTTCTTAGTGTGTTACTTGTATATAGAAAGGCTACTGACTTTTGTGTGATAATCTTGCATCCTGCTATTTTACTGAAAGTATTGATCAGCACTAGAACTTTCCTGGTTGAATTTTAGAATCCTTTTTGTATAAAATGATATCATCTTCAAGTAAAGATACTTCAACTTTTTCTTTTCTATATCTACCATTTCATCTTCTTTATTTGTCTTATAACTACAACTAAGCTTTCAAAGACTATAGTGAACAAGTATGGAGAAAGTGTACATTCTTGCCTTTTTTATACATTTTGTCTCCATTTAAAAATAGGCTGGTGTTGTCCTGAAATTAATTGACTTTATTATATTGAGGTATGTCTCTTATATCTCTATTATCCTTGGGACTTTTATCATGGGATGGTATTAGATATTTGTTGTTGTTGTTGTTATTATTATTGTTGATGATGAAGGCCTTTTGTGTATCTGGTGGCATGATTAGCTGCTATCTCTATTTTAGTGTGTTTAAGTGCTGGATTAAATTAATTGCATATGTTAAACCATCCTTCCACCACTGGGATGAAGTCACTTGTTCATGCTGTATGAATGTTTTGGTGTGTTCTTAGAATCAGTTTATGTCTCATTTGAGAAATTTTTTATTTTTGTTCATAAGAGATATTAGTCAATAATTTCTTTTGTAAAAAGTCTCTGTGTAATTTGGTTATTTAAAAAAGTGCCTTTTCTGCTTCTATTTTGCAGAATAATTTGGGGAAAACTGGCATTAATTCTTGTTTGGCAGTCTGAGAGTATTCCACAGTAAATCCATCTGGCTCTGGGCTTTTTCATTGTTATTGGTGATGGTAGAACATTTATTATTGATGCCTATATTTTACTAGGGGTTGTGGATCTGTTTAAATTGTTTTTTTTACCTCAAGTTAACTTTTATAGGTGATATATATATATATATATATATATATATATATATATATATCAAGAAATTAATCCATTCATTTTTAAATTTTATTTTATCTTGTTTTGGGGATTATAATTTAATATTAAGATTTCTTCCTTCCCTTTCCTCCTTTAGAACTTTCACATGTACCATTCCCTGTTCTCTTGAAAATTCACAAACTCTTATTTTTTCCCTCATGAGTTCATTTCTTTTAAGTTTTTCAGTAGTGAAATACAGGTTTTTAAAGTAGTTCCATATTATGCTCCAATATTATGCTTCTATAAGGTCACTGAACATATTCACAACTACTATTTTGAAGTCATTGTCTTAGGCTTCAGATAAATTGCTTTGGTTACATAGTTTTAAACAGGAGTTTCAGCTTCTGGAAGAAGCACATTTTCTTGGTTGTTTATGTTTATATTTTAGCAATGGGATTTAGGTGTCTGAAATGTATTACATTTGAATGGATTTAGTGAGAATAATTAGTTTTACTTTTGTTAGGTGGATATTTTTGTCTCTGTATGCTGTTACCTTAATCTTTAAGGCTGAGTAGCAGCTGAATAATGCTTTGGTTATATGTTTTGCAGTCACACTGGATTTCAGCTTTAAGACTCCAAGGGATACCAGTAAATAGGGTGACAAGAGTTTTACTTGTAATTCCATATTCAAATTCCAAGAAATTCTAGATTGCTGAGGTGGTAGATAAGAGTGGTAGGTGAGCTGGTTCTGGGACCAGACTGACTCTGAGTTATCTAACATAGAGCTCTCAGTTGAGCTCCAAATGGTTCCATCCATACAGTCTAGTAGCTGGTGGTCAGGCTGGACGTTAAATGGCTCTAAGAATCACTACCAGAAGTTCTGGTTGGAAATCCAGATCAGACACAAATTATTTCAGATCATCACAGTCACTGTGGTGAATGGTAGATACACAAAAAGGTGAAAGATTCTGATTCTTGGGGTCCCATAGTGGAGTTTAGTGTCCAGCTCCATGTGGTTGGTTGAGGGAATACTATTTAAGGTATTGGGATAGGTAAAACTCTTCTGAACAAAAATTTGTTAGCACAGAATTAAGCCTAAAATAGCAACAGATAGAATTACATGAAATAAAGGTTTTGCACACCAAAGGAAACTATCACCAGAAGAAACAGACAGCTCATAAAATGAGAGAAAAACATTTTCAGTTATGAGGGGGACCTCCGTTCTCCCACCACCTCTTATCCACCTCCATCAGACTTCTGAACTATACGGGTAAGCTTCCCTTTCCTAACCCATCTGCCTTTCTCATTGAGCCCTCTGGCCAAGCCAAGCTGCCCGGAGCAGCCTGCTATCACAGGGGAAGCTCCATTCTTCTTCTGCCTCTCTCCCCTGACCCCATATTCATCAGACCTAAGATTCCTGAATTATACAGCTAAGCTTCAATTCCTCCACCAATGTTTCATGTTCTTTCTAAGCCCTCTGGGACAAGGCAAGCTGCCTTGAGCAGCCTGCTATCCCAAGGCACCTCCATTCTCCTGTCACCTCTACTTCAGCTCCATCAGATTGCTGAACCATACAGGTAAGCTTCTCTTTCCACACCCATATTCTCTGCTCTCTGAACCCTCTGGGCCAAGACAAGCTGCCCCAAGCAGCCTTCCCTCCAAGGGGAACCTCCATTCTCCTGCCACATCTCTGCTCACCTTCATTGGAGCTGAGGCATATGAACAATACAGAACTGTAGGTCTGGAAAAATAATACATACCAAGAATACCTGTCAGAGGCCTACTACACCAGAACCATTGAGGTTCACCCCCAACCAATACTTACCATGACAAGAACATTCAGAGACCAAAACTATCTATCCAGATGACTAAAGGCCCTTAAAAGAACACAATAGACAGAAGCTTGGGTATTATGACATCTCCAAGCACAGCTACCACACTAAAGCAAGACCTGGTTATCCCAACACAACTGAAACACAAGAAAATGACCTTAAATCCAATCTTATAAACATGATAGAGGACTTTAAAGAGAAATGAATAAATCCCTTAAGGAAATACATTAATATACAAGTAAACAGGTAAGAGATCTTTAAAGAGGTAACAAAATAGAAACAGAACACTGCCAAAGTCATTCTATACCTAAACCACACAAAGACTCAACAAAGAAGAGAACTTCAGACCAATTTCTCTTAACATTGAGGCAAAAATACTCAATAAAATACTAGTAAACTGAATCCAGGAACACTTGAATGTCAATATCCATCAAGAAAGCATCATCCCAGGGATGCAGAGATGGTTCCATGTACTAAAATCCATCAACATAATTTACCATATAAACAAATTAAGAGATAAAAAAAATCACATGATCATCTCATTAGATGCTGTAAAAACCTATGATAAAAATCAACACCTTTTCATGTTAAAGGTATCAGAGAAATAAGGGATAAAGGGCACATACCTAAACACAATCAAAGCAATGTACAGAAAGCCAATAACTAACATAAAACTAAATGGAGAGGAACTTAAAGCCTTTCCACTAAAATCAGGGACAAGTCTTTCCGCTCTCTCCATGGCTACTCCTTATAGTACTTGAAATTTTAGACAGAGCAATAAAACAACTAAAGAGATGAAGGAAATATAAATTGTCAAGGAAGAGGTCAAAGTATTCCAATTTGTGATGACATAATAGTATACCACAGAACTCCTATAATTGATATCCACCCTCAGCAAAATGTGTGAATACAAAATTAACTTAAAGAAATCATAAACTCTCTATTATAAATGGTCTGAAAAAGAAATTAGGGAAACAACACCCTTTATAATAGTCAGGGATAATATAAAATATCTTGGACTAACTCTAATCAAGCAAATGAAAGATCTGTATGACAAAACTTTAAGTCCCTGAAGAAAGAAATTTAAAAAGATATCAGAAGATGGAATGAGCTACCATGGTCAAGGGCCAGTGGGATTAACATAGTGAATATGGCCATCTTAGCAAAAGCAATCTACAGATTCAATGCAATCCTCATCAAAATTCCAACACAATTTTTAATAAAATTTTAAAGAGCAATTCTCAACTTCATATGAAAAAACAAACAAAACAAACATACTAAAAAACCAGAACAACCAAAACAATCCTGAACAATAAAAGAATGTCAGGAGGAATCTTGTCTCTGACCTCAAGCTATATTACAGAGCAAAGGTGATTTAAAAAAAAAAAAAAACCTGGAAGATATTGGTACAGAAACAGACATGTTAATCAATGGAGTTGAATCAAAGACCCAAAATAAACCCATATACTTATGGAAACTTGATTTTATATAAAGACACCAAAACCATATAATGGAAAAAAAGAATGCCTTCAGCAAATGGTGCTGGACTAACTGGATGCCTACATGTAGAAGAATAAAAATAAACCCATATTTATCACCCTACACAAAACTCAAGTCCAAGTTGATCAAGAACCTCAACATAAAACCTGATACATTAAATCTCATAAAACAGAGAGTGGAAAATGCCCTTGAAAGGTACAGAAGATAGCTTTCTGAACAGAAAACCAATAGCTCAACCTGGAATCAGCAGTTTATCAATGGGGTCTCTTGAAAGGTTCTGTAAGGCAAAGGACACTGTCAATAGGAAAAATCCACAACCTACAAATTTGAAAAGGATCTTTACCAATCTGACAAAGGGCTGATATTCAAATTTTACAAATAACTCAAGAAATTCTACACCAACAGCCCAAATAACCCAATTTTAAAAATGGGGAACAGAACTAAACAGAATTTTAACAAAGGAAAAAATTGTTCAAAGTCCCTAGTTATCAGGGAAATGCAATCACTTTGGAAATCAACTTGGTAGTCTATCAGAAAATGAGGAATATTTCTACCTCAAAATCCAGCTATACCACTCCTGGGCAAATACATAAAATTTCTCCACAAACATCTACAAAGACACTTGCTCAACTATCTTCATTGCAGTTTTATATATAATAGTCAGTAACTAGAAACAACTCAGATGTCCCTCAACTGAAAAATATTCAGCTATTAAAAACCAGGACATCGCCGGGCAGTGGTGGTGCATGCCTTTAATCCCAGCACTTGGGAGGCAGAGGCAGGCAGATTTCTGAGTTCGAGGCCAGCCTGGTCTACTGAGTGAGTTCCAGGACAGCCAGGGCTACACAGAGAAACCCTGTCTCGAAAAAACAAACAAACAAAAAACAAACAAACAAACAAAAAAACAAGACATCATAAATTTTGCAGGAACTTGAGAATATCATTCTGAGTGAGGTAACTAAGTACCAAAAGAAAAGGCATTCTATGTACTCTCTTATAAATAGATATTAGCCATAAAATACAAGTATCATGCTATATTCTGCAGACCCAAAGAAGCTAAACAAGAAGGAATGTATAAGTGAGGGTGGTTGAATATCACTTAGGAGGAATAAAATAGTCATAAGAGGCAGATGGAGGGAGGGAACTAGATGGGAGTGAGGTTGGAGAAGGAAGGGGGTGTAGGTGTTTCAGTATCAGGTGTGGGGAAGGACAGGAGAGATGGCTGATGGCTAGATAGACATGAAAGGAATGAAAATAGACAACTGATGGGGGTGAGGAAGTGGGAGGCATCTCCAGAACATGACAGAGACCTGGGATAAGAGAGGTGCCCAAGAATGAATGAGGGCGACCTAAGTTGTGACTCACTATATTGGGTATATGAAACCTGAAGAGGCAATTTCCAGTAGCCAGGCAGGGACAATAGTGACCCCCACCCATCTACAAAACTTTCAACTCAAAATGTATCTTGTCTGTAGAAAGACACAGGGAATGGAGCAGAGACTGAGGGAATAACCAATCATTAACTGGCCCAACTTGAGAACCATCCCATGGTCAAGCACCAATTCCTAAAACTATTAATGATACTCTGTTATGCTTGCAGACAGGAGCACGTTGTCCTCTAAGAGACTCCACCCAGCAGCTAACTCAGATAGATACAGACACCCACAGCCAAACAGTGGATGGAGCTTGCAAACTCTTATAGAAGAATAGGAGGTAGATTTGTGGGCCCTGATGGAGATAGGAAATTCACAGGAAGACCAACATAGTCAACTAGTCTGGACTTTTGGGGCTGAACTACCATCTGAAACAACTGGTCCTTAATGTCTGGTACAGGGACTATCCCAAAAGTTGTTGGGTGCACATGGGAGATGCTCTTCTAGCTGGGCTGCCTTGTCTGAACTCAGTGGGAGAAATGCCTAGCTCTGCAGAGACTTAAAGTGCCAGAGTTGGGGAATACTCAGGAAAGCCCACACCCACTTATTGGAGAAGGTGAGGGAGAAATGGGGAAAGGATTGTGGGAGTGGGTGCCTGGGAGGGGAGCAGTGATCAGTGAGTAAAGAAAAAAATAAAATAAAATTTAAAAAGTTCCAGTTTTATATAGACAGGCTAATATACAGAATTTACAAAGAACTACAGAAGTTAAATACCAAGAAAATAAAACTTTCCATCAATAAATGAGGTAATGGAATGAATTAGTAACTTACAAGAGGAAGGAAAACATGATCAGTAACCATTTTTAAAAATGTCTAAAATCTCTAATTATTTAGAAAATGCAAATTAACATTGTAACACTGATCACTTCAATCATAAAAGCTATCATTAACTCGTTTGTCAACAAATGTTGGAAAGAGGACTCCTTAAAGAGGTTTTTGCTGGTGGGAGAGCAATATATTTTTAAGACAAGGTATTACCATGTAGTTCTATCAATCCTAACACTTACCACAGAGACAAGGCTCACCTAAAACTACCAGAGATCCAGCTGCCTCTGCCTCCCAAGTGCCAGATCAACATATACATATACACATACACATACACATATGCATACACATATACATATAAATATCACATAAACATATACATATATATTGTGCATATCTCTGCACACACACATAGTGCATAACTGTAGTTCACTGCTTTTTAATGATGTCTAGAGTTGTTATATATATATATATATATATATATATATATATATATATATATATAGTATTACATGTGTAAATACACATATATGGTTATTGTATACATAGACATACATACATATAGCATGCAATCAAACCATTTTATCTAGCTATCTAATGACAGTATTTTAAAAAATGTCTGAATCTTATTTTTCACACAAGCAATATAATTGTTTTAAGCTGTTAAGTAATGATAAGTGTTCCCTCCGTTGATAGGAGTAATTATGATAATTTAGTGAACAAACGAAATCAACTAGATATTTTTTTTTCTGGTTTGAACTCATTAATTGAAGCTTTCCATCCAAAATTTCTATAGCCTCTTTAAACATCAAAAATATTCTTTAGAAGAAATATCTTGGGGAAATTTCCAAATTGCTCAGTTATTGGCAACAGCTAGATTTGAAAAGCTCCCATCTCAAGATCCAGCTCCAATAACTAGCTTTTTTTGTAAAAATGTAGTATTCCAGAAACTGAGTCGCATCTTTATCCTGAACAGAAGGTGCTGGGAGCTTGGCTAAACCCAATTCCTAACAGTTTTATTTAGGCTCCACAAAAATATAGTATGAGTGTGAAAAACTATAAATAAAGAGAATATGCAAGTGTTACACTGGATACTAGCAGTGATGGAGTCTACTAACATGAAATCATACATTAGGTCATGGAAGAGCTTGAAAAATTGATCATTGTCTGAGATCACAAAAATTAATTAAAAATATAAAGGCCCATTACTGACAACTAAGCAGTTGCAGAATTCTCCCCAGAGAATGTTGGTAATTTATGGTTTTGATAGATTTAGAACTAGCATATTCTGTGATGAGCAAAACTATCATCTTGGTTTAAATCATTTCTAATGTAGGAAACAATCCCTAATTCCATCTTTTAACATAAACCTCTACTTGCAATTATGAATAGCATTCTTCAGTGCACAGTGCAGTGTCTGATGCATATGACATACAAGACAGTTAAAGCATAATCTTCTAAATGAGGAAAGTGCAGAAAGTATAAGCTTTCTAAGGATATTTTTTTTTTTTATCATTTTGCTAGTTTTCTATCCACTTGTCTTAAGCATAAGACAACATATATCTAAAGGCATTAAACAGATGACTATATACTTCATGTACTTGAAAAAATGTATTTCCAATATATTAGAGTTCCTGAATTTTGATACAGGAAATAATTGTTCAGTATTAAAGCTTGGTGTGCCTACATAAAGGTTCTGAAACTTTGTTGTGATTTTAAGCTGCTCCTATGGTGATTCTTTTGGTGTGGAAGCAGCATAAGATGGAGTCATCACTGTCTAAATGCATCATATGTGGAGTAAAGCAGAAAAGTTATCAGATCCACTCATATATCATGCCTGCCTTCTACAATGTCAATTAAAGACTCATCCTGCTTTATTTATCTCCAAAGCATCATAAAGTTCTGATTATAGTAGCTAAATACTTTTCAAATTTCATTCTTTCAGTTTCTTTCATCGTTTGTATTATTTCTTACATTACTGATGATTCTGCTGATCTCTGCCTATGCTAGTTTCAAAGAAGATGATGCATAGGCCTCTCAGAATTAACTGTCTATAATTCAAAATTTGATACTTGAGTCTTCCACTAATTACTTATCAGTGGCTCAAAATGATCTACATGTTTAATAAAAAAAAAGTATTGATACTTTGGTTGCTCTTCCAACTTAACCAGTCTTGTTGCTATAACTAGTTCTGGCTTCACTCTGCCTGAGTACTTAAATATGTGTTTCACTGTGTTTCTCACCTCTTAGCCACAGACAGTACTATTCTTTATGGATTGTGCCTATAGTTGTATCTTTTCCTGTGTTCTTGATGTACACTGGACTATAATTATCAAGAATTATCTTGCCTGACACCCTCTGTCTCTGACCTCCAAGTGAGATTGGCATTTGACTCTCATATGCTACAGTTTATAATTATGCCAAATGCATCTTTACATCTTCCACGTTGTTGTGCAATCTTTTTAAGCTTTTGTATGTCTTGTCTTCTTCATGTTGTTGAATCCTCAAGGTTATAAACTATCTTGTTTTCAGTAAATTCATAGAGAGTAGAGAGGTCTTGTATACAAAACTGGTTCTCAAAATGTTTATTGAGAAAAAAAGCTATTAAGCAAATATTTAAAGTGCTCGTGAACAGCTTAGAAAATTAATGTGTGTTTAATTCCACTTTGTGATATCTGCACTAGAATTTATGAAGATAGCAGGCTACACTCTGGAAGATCATCATAGAATATGCTTCTACTATAACATAGATAGGAATTAAATTTAAATGTCTATGGTAAAGCAGACATAAAGAAATAATCTATACAAGAATATTATTTTTCTAAGCTGAGCAGTGTGTCATGTGCCTACAATTTCAGTGCCTAAGAAATGAACACAGGAGGATCCAAGGCTCTTTGCCAACCTCTACCACATCAGAAGTTTGAGATCAGCCTGTGCCGCATGCAATCTGCTCTTAAACTGAATTTTTTCCAGAAACAATATAATAATCTTCCAAATATACTAAAGGATCAGTGAGAATATTAACTTTGTGATTTTTATGTAATATATCTAAAACATTGTCAATCTTATATTTGTGTTGCATTGATTTCTGAAAAGAGCTCTTTTGCAAAACAATAAACAGATACCAGAAATTTTTATAAAGAATCTAAAGAATAACTATAGATCAACGCAGAAGAGTTTGTGTCTACCTCCTGAAAACTTCAAGGCCAGATGATTTATAAAGAGGAAAACTGTAAGCAATTTTTAAAGGTACAAATTAGTTATAACATGTGCTGAGTTAATTAGATCTAAAAATATTCCAACTATTTTTTTTTTTTACTTTTAGCACTTAAACATCTGTTGGTATATTCACAGATCTTCTTGGATTCCATAATCAATTAAATGATGTTTTCCTTGAAAGGAGTCTAGACTATGGCAATAGTCTACCAATAAATTTGTCTAAAAGTGTTACTACTGGTCAGGAATTTACATTGGAATAGGCATATTTTGGAACATGAGAAACTTGTTTCTTTTAACATCAATACATATTCTTTAAAGTCTTATAAATGAAAATTTAAGTTTACAAAAAAATTTTAGCTTGCATGTTGCTATAATCAAATTTACAGATTACTCAAAATCTTTTTCATGGCATTAAACAGTAACCTTTCTATGAGGTTTGAAGAATAATGCATGAATAAATGTATGTATTAGTATCTGGTTTCCTGATGTCTGTGGCGAAGGAACCGTAGGACCAAAGCCATAAACTGCCGTATATTCAACCATCAAAACTCAAAACATACTTCTTAAATAGCTCTTCATAGCCACTATTATTAGGCACTAATATATAAATTAAGGATCTAAAATTATTCCAGTGTGCCCCCTGAGTGAACAAACCCAGCTTCTAGACAGACTAGTGTGTAGGAGACTTGTAGAGAACATTAATTCTATACCATCCTGTATAAGAAACATTTGGAGGGATTTCAATAATAAAATAGCCATATAAGACCAAGAAATAAACATTTTTAAATTCTATGCCATAGTTTGTTTGTGAAAAGTAAAATTACTCACAAAAAAATTTACCATTTGGGGAAATATGTGAAACAAGGATCAATATTGGCATACATCAGTTTGCTGGCAGTAGCCTTCATTTTCCTGAGGCACAGATTCTTAAATGTCTAAATGTCTTAAAAGTGGCATGAGGACATTTGAGTTTGTGATATCTCCAACCTACTCTGGTTCTTGTCACCCCTAAGACCATGGCTTTCTAGTACCTTCCCCAGAACAAAAGTGGTGCCTGACTCCAACGATAACTACCAACATACCTTAGCACAAATGAATAAACAAAACCTACTTAAAATATCACTATTTGTCGTATGATGTACATTTATAACACCATATTGCAGTTCTTCAGCATAAACCTTTTAGATGTAAATATCGGAGTACAATTTCAAAGTTTTAAACACACTTGTGACACAAATCGCAATGGAGTTTGCAAAGTTGATGAGGACATATTTACAATGCTGCCCAACTAATACTCCAATTCAGTTCACCATTTCTTAAGTTTATACTAATATCTTTTCATTTAAATATATTTCAGTTTATTATTATTATTTTATTAGTAGTAGTAGTAGCAGCAGCATTAATATTAGTATTAAATTTATCTATAATCCAGCGATTGCCCCTACTCCAGGCCCCTCTCCCACAATTCCTCATCCCATTCATCTTCTCCCATGTCTCTGAGAGGATGCTAACCCCACATCAGACCTCCACCCTCTCTGAGGCTTAAAGTCTCAGGAGAATTAGGCACATCTTCTCCCACTGGGGCCAGACCAGATAGTACTCTGCTATTTACATGTTAGGACCTCGGACCATCTTTTGTAAGCTGCCTGGTTGGTGTCTCAGTGTCTGGAGTAACCAGTGGTCTGGGTTAGTTGAGACTCCTGGTCTTCCCATGGTGTACTCTCCCCTTCAGCTTCTTCTATGCTTCCTCTAATTCAACCATAGGGGTCCCTGACTTTAGTCCAATGGTTGGATGTAACTATCTGCATCTGTCTCAGTCAGTAGCAGCTTGGGCCTCTCAGAGAACAGCCATGCTAGACTCCTACTATAGCATCAGTGATAGTGTCAGGCCTTGATGCCTCCCCATGAGATGGATCCCAAGTTGGGCCAGTCACTGGACTGCCTTTCCCTTGGACTCTTTCCCATTTTTGTCTCTGCCATTATTTTAGACAGGAACAATACTGGGTCAGAAATTTTGTCTGTTGGTTGGCAACTTCATCTATCCATTTGAGTTCTCTCCCCTCACTGTTTGGCATTTCATCTAACATCACTCTCACTGAATCCTGAAAGTATCTCACCTTTCCAGGTGTCTGGTACTTTCTAAAAGGGTCCCCTACCTCTCACCCCACAGGGCTGCATATTTCCATTTATTCTGCTGGCCCTCTGGGCTTCTCTCCTATTCCTCCCATAGCTGATCCTGTTCCCCTTTTCCTCACATCCAGGTCCCTTTCTCTGCCTCCCTTGATTATTTTCTTCCCCCTTCTAAGTGGGATTGAAGTATGCTCAGTTGGGCCTTTCTGCTTGTTAAACTTCTTATGGTCTATGGGTTGTATCCTAGCAATTCGGAACTGTTTTGTTAATTTCCGCTTATCAGTGAGTACACACCATGAACGTCCTTTTGGATCTGGGTTTCCTTATTTAGGATGCTTTTTTCTAGTTCCATTCATGTGCCTGCACAACTCATGATGTCCTCATTCTTAACAGCTGAATAGTATCTCATTGTGTAAATGAACCACATTTTCTGTATCCATTTTTCATTTGAGGGACATCTGGGTTGTTTCTGGCTTCTGGTTATTACAAATAAGGCCCCTATGAATGAACATAGCAGAGCATGTGTCCCTGAAGTATGGTAGGGCATCTTTTGATTATGTACCCAAGAGTGGTATAGCTGGGTCTTCAGGTAGATCTATTTCCAATTTTCTGAGGAACCCGGGATTGATTTCCACAGTGGTTATATCACTTTGCAATCCCACCAAAAATGGAGAAGCATTACTCTTTCTCCCATCCTCAACAGAATGTATTGTTGGTTGAGTTTTTATCTGACTGGTATAAGGTGGAATCTCAGGATCATTTTGATTTGCATTTCTCTGACAACTAAGAACTTTGAGCATTTCTGTAAGTGCTTCTTGGTCATTTGAGATTCTTCTCTTTTGAATTCTCAGTTTAGTTCTATACCCCATTTTTTTTTAATTGGGTTATATTTGGGTTTTTTTGGAGGTTAGCCTTTTGAATTCTTTATATATCATGGATATTAGCCCTCTATCAGATATGGGCTTAGTGGAGGTTTTTTCCCAATTTGTAGTTTACCAATTTGTTTTATTGATGTATTTTGCCTTACAGAAGCTTTTCAGTTTCATGAGATCACATTTATCAATTGTTGATCAAGTGTCCATAATATATGTGGGTTTGTTTCTGTGTCTTCATTTCTATTCCATTGATTGTCCTGTCTGTCACTGTACCAATACCATTTATCCCTATTGCTCTTTAGTACAGCTTGAGGTCAGGGATGAAGTTTCCCCAAGAATTGTTCTTTCCTCTCCCAAGTTTTTTGTTTTTCCCAAGTTTTTGTTTTAAAATTGAGAATTGTGCTTTCTCTGTCTGTGAAGAATGGTGTTAAAATTTTGATGGTTATTGCTTTGAATCTGTAGATTGCTTTTGGTAGGATGTCATTTTTACTATGTTAATGCTACTAATACATTAGCATTGGAGATCTTTCCATCTTCTGAGGTCTTCTTCAATTTTTTTCTTGAGAAACTTGATGTTCTTGTCATACAAATCTTTCACTTGTTTGGTTAGAATTACACCAAGATATTTTATATTATTTGTCACTATTGTGAAGTATGTTATTTCCTTATATTTTTCAGCCCATTTATCATTTGTAAAAAGGAAGGATACTGATTTGTTAGAGTTAATTTTATATTCATCCACAATGTTGAAATTGTTGATCAGCTGTAGAAATTCTCTGGTAGAATTTTGGGGATCACTTATGTATACTTTCATTTCATCTGCAAATAGTGATACCTTGACTTCTTCTTTTTCCAGTAATAAAAAGTAGCAGCACTCTGAGAATGGCATGATTATCTCTATGATACCTGAAAGTCTCCGGGTGACTGGTACTGAATTCCCCAATGTCTTAGTTACTTTTCTAATGCTATGAGGAGACAATATGACCAAGGCAACTTGTAAAAGAAAATATTTCATTTAGGGCTCATGGTTCCAGAATGTTATAGCCCATGACCTTCATGGTAGACAGCATGGCAGCAGGCAATTAGGCATGATTCTGGAATGGTAGCTAAGAGCTTATATCTTGGTCTAAAAACATGTAGCAATGGGGCAACTAGTAATGGCACGGGCTTTTGAAACATTAACCTATGCCCCAGTGTCAAACTCTTCCAATGAGGCCATACCTCCAAATTCTTCCCAAATAGTTCCAACAACTGGGGACCAAGCACTCTAATATATTGTCCTATGCAGAGGCACATTCTCATTCAAATCTCTACACTCAATGTGAAGACCTAGCATCTTTTGGAAAAATACAAAGAAGTAGTTATAGGATTGTTGAGTATCTATATTTACAGGGTGACTTAAATATTTACTAAAGTCAGTTACAGGGGATATGGTGCTTTTAAAATAATTATAGTAAAGGGCAGGAGAAGGATGGTGCTCTAAAATACAAAGGCCTGGGGATGAGAGAGCATTTCGCCTCTAAGTCAAAACAGAAACTTAAATACTATAGAAATCAGAACATGTAATGTTAGAAGTGGACCTTGTCTCTAACACGAGGTACTCAAGAGACTGAAACAGAAAGGTAGTATGTTCAAGGTCACCCTTGACTGCAATAGCAGAGCTTGGCTACATTTTCTTTGTAGCCTTCCTTCTTTTATTAATGATATGCTATGAATGTTCTGCTTGTTCTGAAATCATAAAGCTTGACTTTGGCATTTCATATTCATCAAATTAATTACAGTATGACTCGTCTACACAACAAATAATTTTAATCCAATTAGAGACTCTTTGTTTTACTTTAGGAGTAATTTAATTTTCCCTTAGCTTTTGAATTGAAACACTAATCTTTTACTTATGCCATTTTGCTCCCCCTTTCCTGGTTTGGTTCTACATTCTAATTCTTTTCTACCACTTTCCGCTTTGTCCTTGTCTCCTCTGATATGTTGAAAGTGACACATTCCAACTTTTATATTATATAAATGATTCATTTTACAAAATGGATTAAGGTATAAAAATGTATGGACAAATGACTAACAAATAATTAACCATACAAGATGACAGCAAATATTATTGGTATCAGACAGAAACCATTTTGGTTTTGCCTATTTTATTTTAGTAAATAAATAATTATGATGTTCATTTTTCCACATTAATCATCCACCTTTGCCTAAGAGAGTGTATGATCCTTTGTAAACTTTTTTAGTAACTGTAGCTTTAAGGTCCGTCTGTATGGCTATTCACCATTGCAATTGTAATAAGATTAGCATGGTACTAGCACCAAAAACATACTGGGCAAATTAGATGACTCAAACATGAGTTTAAGTAATAAAAGCTGCATGAGATTTATTTGACAAAGATGCCAAAAATACACACTGAAGAAAAGACAGCATCTTCAACAAATGATACTGGAAAAAAAAAAAACAATGTCAGCAAGCAGAATAATAAAATGAACTCTGAATTTTTACTCTGCTCAAAAAGCAAATTTGAACTGAACAAACAAACAAACATAAAAAACCTCAATGTAAAACAAAACCTGGAAACCTGTAGCAGAAAATATAGGTAGCATCCAACAAGACACAGGTAAGAAATAACTTTCTTAGTAAGATTCCATATTGCCCAGTAATTAAGCCAACAGTTGAAAAATAAGACTTCATAAAACTGAAAAGCTTCAACACATAAAATGAAACAATCAATTTAGTGAAGAAGATTACAGAATTGGAGAAAAATATTGCCAGTGATATATCTGAGGATTAATATCCAGAATAAATTAAAAAATCAGAGAGTCAAGGAAACATGACTGTATTAAAAATAGGCTAAAGACAGAATTTTCATCAGAGGAAACAAACATGGTTAAAAATACTTAAGGTTAAATATGAAACATTCATAGGAATCAGGAAAATGCAAATTAAAACTACTTTGAAATTTCACTGAACTCAAAATTTGCATGGCCAATATCAATAAAACAATTATCAAAAATGGTTGATGACAAAGTATGACTAGGGGAACTGCGACATTCAGTAGCTGCTTATGAGACTGGAAACTGAAACAGTCACTATGGAGCATTTCTAAAAGACTAAAAGTAGGTCTACCAGATCACCTGGTTTTACTAGTCCTTGGACTTGACACACTACTCTACAGATGATTGCTCGGCCATGTTCATTGCCTCTTTATTTACAATAGCTAGGAAATGAAAGGAGCTTAAATGCCCTTCTGCTGGTGAATATGCAATAAACACGTGGTTTACAAACACAATTGTATTCTTTTCAACCATAAAGAAAACTTAAATCATGAAATTTTCTGGTAAATAAAAAAAAAAAAAAACAAGAACATAGTTTACTGAGTTATATAACACAGACCTAGAAAGTTAAATACATCATATTCATCATTATTTGTAGATACTACTTCTAAAACTTTAGATGTGCCTGTACAATATATAATGTAGATTAAGCACAGATACCAGGAAAATAAAATATAGGTCCAGTGGGAGAGGGGAGAAACAGTGGTAGCAAAGGGGGAAATAGAGCATATGTAGTATAAAGAGGAAAGTTGAAAAAATGGGGAGGTGGTATTAAATGGCAAAGGGAGGAAAGGGTGAGGAAGACAAATGGAATAAAATAACTCTGGGCATATATAAGACCTCCACAGAGACATTAGTTTATGTTTACTTTAAACCTCTGTGTACATGTGTATGTGTATATGTATATGTGCACATACACACTTCTTATATTATATGAAGTACTTGATGATTATGCTATCCTAAGAGCCACCAAACATATAACAAAAACTCCAATGGCAAGCATGAGAAACCACCCTTTAACTTGTTCGTGAGTTAAGTCTAAGAGAGTTACAAAACAATATAGGCAATTGCTGTCACCCTTGCTGCCTTCAGGAATTTGAAGGTAAGCCTCTATTTCTGAAAACACTACCCAATTTAGAAACAGGACTTGAAGGAATAAACTCAAGACTGATGTCAAATCATTTTCTGTGAGGACTGTCTCTAATAGCATCCAAAGCTGTACAAACTGTTAAGAATAAAAGCAATTAAAATTTTTACCCAGCTGAAAACCTACAAACCACAAGAATAAGTATCATGAGAAGACACACCCAAGGTTACAACAATGACATCTATATTTTCTTAGTAATTATCAGCCACCTGACTGGACTTGAGCTCCACTAATAGGAAAAAATCCAAGCCTTGTACTGTGAACCTTAGCCAACTACCCATGAGGTCATCACAAAAAGGAACCTGCTAGTGACAAGTTCTCAATCCAATATATTTCCCCACTGTAGTCTAAATATCTCCCTTTACATTCATAGATGAATGCAGCTCATACCCTGTGTTCACACTTTTAGCAGTTATATTGAGTGCAATTCCAACCATGTTGAGGAAGAAAGATGGGGAAAAAAAACAGAACCTATCCCCTAAGCCAATACATATTTGAGACAGTCTTTCTGTCTCCTTGATCAGACATAACCATGTGACAAAATATGAAAGCCAAAGTGAAAATCATTCTCCTCAACACTGACACAATTATTGTGTCAATACTTGTTGTTGAAAATTGAAGCTTTTGCTTATGTTTTACTTAAAACCAAACCAAACAAAAAATCCTCATTGCATACCTAAGTCATTTGACAGAAGATATTTCATGCAGCTATTTTTTTTCCACCATTACCCTTGAAGTATTGTTTTGTTTTGATCAGCATTGTTTGATGTTAAAAAAAATGAGACATCTGCTTTAATTTTCACACAGGTTTTTATTTCAAAAACTAATGTTCAAAATTAGTTTGTTGATTTTCAGTAACCACAAATATAATTTTTTCAGATTTATTTTATTTACATATCTTATTAACATAGAGTTTCTTATAGGCTGACTTTGTTTCCCTGCTTCTACCTCTCAAGAGCTGGGAGCATAGCACCCAGTAAAACCTTTCTGATGTGCCACTACACCAAAACCTCTTAAGTGCCGGGGATCAAAGCCAGGCCTTTGGACATATTCAGTAAGTTGTTCAATGAACGGAGCTACAGAAATTCTTTTCTAAAAAAAACCAAAAAAACAAAAAACAAAAAAACAAAAAAAACATTTTTTTACTTTAGTATACTTTTGAAAAACATTCTCTAATATTCATATATTCTTGTGTCCCTCAGCATAGAATCTGATTTGTATCATGTGCAGTTCTGGCTAATTGGCACTGTGCATTGCACTTTCTTTATTAGACATCCTTATAATGTATTGCCCTCTTGTGTGGCATACAGTTGCAATTTTATCTCCAGGCATTTCTTATGGGTGCCTTCCTCCTATCCCATGAACATCCACTCCTAGACCACTGGTCCTCAAACATCCTAATGCTGTGAACTTTTAATGCAGTTCCTCATGTTGTGGTGACCCCCAACCATAAAATTACTTTTGTTACTGCTTTAATTTTGTGACTCTTATGAACCATAATGTAAAATCTGAGCTTTCTGATGGTCTAGGCAACCTCTGAGAAAAGGTCATTCTACCCCAAAAGGGGTTATGACCCACATGAGGAGAAGAACTGATGTCCTAGTACTATTTTAGGAGGAATTAAAATAATTCCCTAAGACCTTAGTTTAACAATTAAGTTCTCCCTCCTAGAAGAGATCTACTCTTCTGACCTTCCTTTTTGGCTATAAAATATTTTTATGGGGTGGAGGTTGAAGGGATTAAAGCCAGTCCTTGAGCTCAGCCCTTGCATATGCTGAGTTGAGCAATTTACCAACAAGTTACTTTCCCAACTCTATACAACCTCATTGTCAGACAAATTTCAATATCAAGGCCAGGGTCACCTGGAACTGGCTGTGTTCCTGTCTCAGACCCTCAAGTGCTCAAATTACAGGTGTTACCTCTCATTAAAATTTTAATTGGTCCATGAAAATCTGTAGTAAAATTGTGAAAAGTTTGATGTTCATGGTGTATGTTGTCTCAGAGCGACAGGTGGTTTTCCATGGTTCTTCTGTAGCCCGGGGCCATGGTGACGCCTGTGGCCCATATTGCTAGTGAAGCTATGGGGTTTAGTTGTTTATTCTGTGGTCCATGTGGCCTTTGTGGCCATTTCCATATTTGTGACCCTGCTGTGCCAGGGATGTGTCCGATGGTGTGGGGTGACAGGTAGAGAAAGTGGGTGTTGATGTTCATAGCCAGTGTTACCACCAACAACCATCTGGAATTCCATGATCCCTGTTCCTGATGACTATAAAGGGTACAAAAGCTTCTTTTGCAGTGCTATCAATGACTGCAGATTCGCAGCTGAGAATGGGAGATATAAAAGACTTCTGTGACAAACTCTCTTTCCCACCTCTCCACCTACTAAGAGAAGCAGTCTAGGAAGGAAGCCATTGAAAAGAAAAAAAAACTGTGATAAGGATGTGGAAACGTGGTACTTCACAGTTGATGGATTCTGGTGCAGATAGCGGTGAGAAAGGACTCTCTACCCCACGTTCCCTCCTCAACCACTCTCCTGCTCAGTTCCCTCAATCCACCTCCAGTGTGTATTTTATATTCCCTTCGGAGTGAGATTCAAGCATCCTCCCTTGGGCCTTACTTGTTATTTAGCTTCTTTAAGTGTGAGAATTGTAGCATGGTTATATTGTACTTTATAGCTAATGTTCACTTTTAACTGAGTGCATACTAGGAGTGTCTAACCAGGTCTGGATTACCTCACTCAGAATGATACTTTCTAGTTCTTCCATTTGCCTGAAAATTGCATGATGTCTTTGTTTTAATAGCTGTGTAAATGTACCACATTTTCCTTATGCATTTTTTTAGTTGAGGGACACATTTTCTGTTTTCAGTTCTTGGCTATTAAGAGTTAAGCTTCTATGAACAGGGTATAGCAGGTATTCTTATGGGATGATAGAGCATCGTTTGGGTATATATCCAAGAGCAGTATAGCTGGGTCTTGAGGTAGAGCTGTTCCCAATTTTCTGAGAAAACTCCAAATTGATTTCCAAAGTGGTTATACAAGTTTGCACTCCCACCAATAATGAAGGAGTTCTCCCTTTGTCCTCACATGCATGTGCTGTCAATTGAGTTTTTGATCTTAATCCTTCTGAAGAGTGTAAGATAGACTCTCAGAGTCATTTTGATTTGTTTCCCTGATAACTAAGTATATTGAACATTTTTGAGGTGCTTTTCAGCCATTACAGATTTCTCTGTTGAGATTTCTCTGTCTAGTTCTTTACCCCATTTCTTAATTAGATTATTTGGCTAGCTGGTGTCTAATTTCTTGAGTTCTTTATATTTTTTGGATGTTAGCCTTCTGTATGATGTAGGGTTAGTGAAGATCTTTTCCCATTCTGGAGGATGCTGTTTTGTCCTATTGACAGTGTCCTTTGACTTACAGAAGCTTTTCAGTTTCGTGATGTCCCATTCATTGATTGTTGATATTAGTGCCTGAGCTGTTGGTGTTCTGTTAATGAAGGTTTTTCCTATACCAATTCATTTGTGGCTGTTCCCCACTTTCTCTTCTATTAGATTTAGTGTATCCAGTTTTGTGTAGCAAATATCTTTTTATTGTCACACATTAGTTTATATTGTGTGAATAGATCAGAAAAAAGAAAGAAAAAAAAAAAAAAAGAAAAAGACACAAGCTTCCTGCCTATTATATTAGTTTCAGTTTATTCTAAAGAAGAAGATCTTTGTGAAGATACATAATGTGAATGTGTAAATGATAACTGGCCTTTTCTAGTTTTTAGCTGTGGCTTCTAGGATATTTGTGACATGACATGTATATAGCACTGTGAAAAATCAGTAGGACTCCACCCATCAAGAGTATAATGAGAGGAAGAACGTTTTAGACAAAAATGACAATAATTGTCAAGGTTTTGTTGTCCACTGAGTTAGAAATCTATGCAGATCCTTCTTATTTAATCTCCAGAAAATTATCTCATAATTGTATTCTCAAAAGTTTGTGAGTTAGTTTTAATCAGTATGGTTCAGACTTGTAACAAGCTGATCTTGGTAATTTCCTCTAGACAACATCTATCAGGCTCTTCCAACCAGGTGAGGTTTAAGGCTTGGATGCCTGTCCCTTCTGTGATAACAGTTTCTGTTCTTCACACTTTCTCATCTCATGGGGTTTTTACCATCTTTCTGCCTCTCAGCAAGATGCCTTCTCATCTCAGTCTGTTGTTTCAGATTGTTTTTGTTCTGGGTGGTGGTGGTGATGTAATTTTTTTTTTATCTCACCTCTGTGAACCTGTTTAATAGACTCTGTATTTTATTGTATTGTATTGGATACAAAAACCAGAAGACATATTAAATTGGTTTCTTTTGTTTTCTTATGTAAATTCACAAGTAAATGTTTTTTTTAAGACTTCTCCTTTGAATGATAAGGATCCGTCCTTCTGGATTTTAGATGATTTTTCAAAGATCTCCTATCAGTGTCACTAGTTCACTCCTAAAGTTTTTAGTAAAGCATATGTGTCAACTGATTCGGAGAAGAATGGCCTCTGTTTACCTGAGAGCTGTGCTTTTGTCTAGACTCTAATCCATACCAGGAGCTAGAATTAAACAAGTGAAAATGGGAACAATATGTCTTCACTGATAAACTTGACACCTACCCACACACAAGCCGTAATTTTATTTAGTATGCCTGTGGAGCAGTGATGATAAATCTAAAAACAAATAAAATAGAAATGCATTATATAATGTTATAAAATGTAGATTTGTAAAGAAAACAGCTATTTTAGGACAAATGTGATTCTTCCTAGTCTATTGAAACTTGTTGAGTTATTTTCAATTTCCCTAAATACTCCATTCAACTACTTTTTAAAAAAGCAATTTGGAGATAATTAAGAGAATATTTTAATAAGGTTATAAGAGTCCATATTAAAGTTGGAGAGAAGAAATGTAGAACAACAGGGCATGCCCAGAGTAGATACAGGCTTCTCAGAGATAAAACCATAATTTAGAAAGCTTTTAAAATACATAAGGACTTCCCATACTAATGGTTTGGGAAAAATAATGGTATAAAGATGACCATACTACTAAAAATGACTTTTGAATGAAATGCAATTCCAATTTAATTGCAGAAGAATTTTCACAGACATGCGGGAAAAAGTCACGAAATGTATCCAGAGTCACTAAAGGACCCCAACATAAAGTCCCAATAACCTGGAAACTGCTGGAGAAATAACAATAAGATCACATATCATCTTACAGAAAAGAGTAAGAAATTTCATAAAAAGACTCCAATACCACAAGGAAAACAAAACTTTAACAAAAATTTAGCAAAGAGGACCTTACAAAAATAAAAAAAAAAGCTTCCTACAGGAAGTGTAAATGGGTAACAATAAAGGTTCGGACAAAATCTTTGCCAGCTATTTATCCAACAGAAGATTAATATCTAGAATATAGAGAGGTCTAAAAATACTAAATATCCAATTAAAAATGACTATGTAACCGAACACATATAGTTCTCAAAAAGAAGTACCAAATGCAGAGGGAACATTAAAAAGTGCTCAACATCCAAAGCCATCAGTAGAATGTATATAAAAATCACTTTAAGATGCCATCTTAACCCATTCAGAATGGCCATTTTCACAAATACAAATGACAACAAGTGCTGTGACAAATGTTGTGAGAGTGTAAACTAGTGTAGCCACTGTGTAAAGCATTGTGGAGGCTCCTCCAAAGGTATAAACAGGACTATCATATGTTCCAGATATACCATTCCTAGACATATACCCAATGGTCTTTATATTCTGCTTGTACACCCGTATTCAAAGTATTTCTAATCACCTTGGTTATGAGATCAGCCTATACGGCAATCAACTGATGAACAGAACAGAAAAAATATGTTATGTATGCACATATAAGACTGGTCATCTCTAAAGCAAAATAAAAAAAAAATAATGAGAAAACATACCAGGTAAAATAACTATGCCCAGAAAGTCAAGGATTGTGTGGTCACTCTCCTTTGCTGCTCCTGGCTACAAATCTTTTACTCCTTGTGTGTTTTACCTAAAGCACAAATAGGGGCCAAGAAAGAATGGGTTTTTGAGTGGTGTTAAGGAAAGGAGAATAGTAGACTACAGACAAAAGTGAAAAGAGAGACTACTGATGGGTAATCGTGAAGATCTACAAACAGGTCTTACGAAAACCCAGTGCTTAGCAAAATATTTTCAAAATGAAACTTAAAATTTAAAAAATAATCGAACTTACTTATGTTGTATGAGTAGACAAAATTATTTCCAGGAGATTTAGTTATTAAGTGAAAATCAAAGAATTAGGCATGGGATCCCTCCATACCAGTTATTAGTCTGAAAGGTCCCAGAGGCCCCTAAACCAACACAGATTATTACAATTGATCTTATATATTTACTATAACTACATGATAAGACCCTTGTTGATCAAGACATCACACACTGCCTGCAAGAACATAGGTACATCTCTCTCAATTGACCTGAAAACATCCTTCCTTCTGGCTAGTTTTCAGTGTTTGAAGATGATAATCATGTTTCAAAGGACAGCTGAACCCTGCATGCTACAATACCAAGATGCCAAGAAAGATGTGTGTGCTGGCACAATAGTGGCAAGTTTGTTGTAGGGCAGCTATCCACTTTTTATGTAAATTTGAGTCATGCTCTAAATCAATTATTTTCATGTCTGTTATTGTAATCCTAGTGAAAAGTCCATGGTCAGTACCATTTTGCGAAATGCTCATGCTGTCAAACTGTCTTCCAAACATTGATGCTTATTCTCATAAACCTGGGCTGCAGTCATACTTGGTCAGAGAAGCTTCTTTGCTCAGTGGGAAGAAGCCATTTTAGAGACGCATAACTGATCAATGTGCTTAGGAGAAGAGACTGGGTGTTCAGCACGAAGTGGGACATCTTTATTAACCTCACTACCATCAATGCTCAGGCAACATTTCTGAAGCAGAGGAGCGTGGGCATAAAAGGCATATAATGAGGCACAGTGCTGTGAAATTCTGTTCTGTGCCTTGCTATGACATGACTAATACAAACATAAACTTATGACAGCTGAACTCACCTGCAGGGAGCATATATGAGATCAAGCAGGTTAAATCCCCTACTCTATCGGTAGGTCATCTGTAGGCTCTTCCATTTATTAACATATGGAAAGCACTTAGTGGTTATAAAAAGAGAATAAGACATAAAGTTTGGAGGAGGACATGTTCAGGGAACACATAAAGAGAAGTTGGAGGTGGTAAATGGGGATAGTTGTGGTCCTAATTTAGTGTCCATGTTCTCTAGAACATTTTTAAGTAAAATATCTAATATTATAATTTGCAGAGCTATTCCCCAGATGCCTAAAATATGTGTGTATAAGTGTCAGTATCTTTGAGTATGTGAGTGTGTGTATGTGTTGGGGGTGGGTGTAATTATGTGTGTGTGAGAGAGAAAGTTTATCTCTAAAATTCTTATTCCATCATCTTATTCCATCTGTGGGTCCTCTTGTAATGTCCTTGGCTCACTTCTATGTCCCACTCTTCACAAGACTCCCTGATCTCTGCCTGATGTTCGGCTGTGAATCTCTGCATCTGCCTTCACCTGCCGCTATATGAAGCCCCTCAGGAGACAGCAGGGCTAGGTTCCTGTCTGCAAGTATCGCAGAATATTATTAATAGTACCCTAAGGAGGTGGCTTTCTCACACGGGACAGGTCTCAAGTCAGGGCAATCAATGGTGGGTTATTCTCTCAGTCTCTCCTTTATGTTTATCCCTGCACATATTGTAGGCAAGACAAATTTTGAGTTGAATTGATTTTCTTGATTGATGTAAATGAGTATATAAAGGTTCAAAGATTTTGAGAAAGTCATTATATTATTTATTTTCATTTGAAAACTTAAAGATAAAGCTTTGAGATCTGAGATATAACGGTATCAATAATGTTATTATACCTCAAGCCCCAGCCACCTTAGGCATAGAAGAAACTGGCTGAAGCTAGGAAAATGTCAATCATCTATCAGAAAGATGTGTCATCCTGTGAAATTACCAGAGTGTTCAAATATTACTTCATACAATTATTTAACTGTGTTTCCAACTCTCCTCTATTTTAGAAATAAGAATCTCTTAAAATGAAATGTGTACTTCATATCAATCACAGTTGACTGTGGGGCATGTGTGATCAGTACTTCCAATGAATACATTCATGCCTATTTAAAAATCAACAATGCTCATTACAATAAGAATTGATGAAAACACAGGACATGAATTTGAAGGAGAATAAAAATAAGTATCATAATTAAAATACAAATTCAAAACTAAAATAAGATATTCATTACAAAAGTTTACAATTAGTGATGATAAGTCAGCAGATGATCATAATGCTCTTTTTTTGAATAAGATGAGAGAAACAATAATTTTTCTCCCAGGCCAAAACTTTTAAAAGAATTATATTTATTTTCATAAGCCTCTTTTATTTATTGGAAGTCTGAATTCAAAACTGTATAATTTCAATTTTGATGGCCATAATATAAAAAGAAACAATCCTCAATCTATTTCACGAAATTTCAGAAAAAAAATAAAGAAGTCAATGTAACATTATAGTTTGTTTTACTGATGTGTACTTTACTAACTAATCTCCACTAATAAGGGAAATCCTAGATCGGGGAAGGTTGTACTAGCAGGGGGAGGGGCTTTCTGAGGGTAGCCACACTCTTCACAACTGTCGGAACTATGTGATCTTTTGATTCTGTCTAAGCAAATACCTCTAGAGTGCAATCACACTAAATCACTTCAGTAATATTTCTCACCGAGCTTATTTTTGTTGATGAGCTCCTCGGGCAATATTAAGACATCTTGCTGAGGACACCACCTGGGGAAGCTCTTCTTTGTCATACTTGAGAGTGCACTGAGCAGCCTTGGTTGGATGGCTGCCCAGGAAGTCATGTAGAAATTGTACTTGTTTCCTCTCAAGTGCATTCTCTTTTGACCTTAGAATTGGGATGGGTTGTGTGTAGAGACGAATATAAACTCTAAATCATTAACTAGTTCTCCACCTGAAAGAAAAAGTCTTCTTGGCTAAATCCATCATAGAGTTGTAGAATGTGGCTTTCATGTTAGATTGCTTAGGGGATGCCTAACATTACAGATTACCTTTCTAAAACTAAGCAGATTGTGAATATGGCCAACCTTTTTGTGTTCACAACACATAATATATACCATTAATTGATTTTCAAAGCAATGGTTTTCTTATTTTACTTCATCATATTTCCTTAATTGTTCTTCCTTGGTACAAATATATATATCCATGCACACACAGAAAGGTTAGTATATACTTCTGCATTCTTAATTCTGCTTGCATTTAATAGTAGGTGACCCAGTGTCTCAGTTTATTATCTAACTGAATACCAGAAGACATAGTTTTTATACTGTTAGGGAAAAAAAACCACTGTGTACGATTTTTATTCAATCATGTCATGAAAGGGAAGAAACAAAATATAAAAGGACATCTTATGGTTAATACTATTAATAGTCCCAGTGATGTGTAAAAAGGCAGGGAAATCTGGGTATGGTGCACACACCTGTAATTCTAGCACACAGGAGACAGAGACAGGAGGATATCTATACATTACAGACAAGCTTAGGCAAATATGTAATATTTGTTTCAAATAAACAAACACAAGAGAAGAAAAGCAAAGGAAATCTGTATATGGCTAAAACATTGACAGGACTAAATTACCATAAGCACTTTGATAGAAAATTTAGGTGTTAATGTCTACTCATATCAGCAAGCTGTATTCACTTGCTTATCAATCATCTCAATAACAAAAACTGGAATACTGTCTTGAGAAAAAGATAATAGTGGTGTCCACCTTGGCTTAAAACCTCATTGAGCTACATTGTGTTCTATTGTGTTAGCAGTTACCATATAGAGAAAGTCTAGAGAATCAATCCAACAGTCTTAACCATCTAACAGATGGTTATCATACATCTGCAGAGATACATTAGTTATTTATTCAATCAGCATCACTAGGAAGTGTAATTTTCCACAGTTGAATTTGAAGTAGAACCAAGATGTCTTTGTCTGATAGAATTTCATTTAAACCCTGTTGTTCTACCCAGAAATAACCTGAGCTGGATAGTTATCCAACACACTGGGTCTCTAGTGGAGTAAAGTTTAAAGTTAGAAGACTCCAGGTGGACATAATGAAATTATCAGGGGAGTGAAGTCCAGTTTATGTCTCAGCTTCTTTCTTTTTGTGTATATCAGAGTATTAATGTTTCTTTTATTTTCCTCTCAGGGTTGTGGAAAAGATTGGATATATGAGAAATGAAGAAATTCAATAGGGAGTTATAAAACATTTTTCTAATATGATAAAGGGCTTTCTCTTAGTGAATGTGATAAATATGTCAGCATATGATTCTCCTGTGCAAAAGTAAGCCATATATATTTAAAAATAAAAAGCTACTATAAAACAGAACTGCATTTATTGTTAACAAAACTTGATTTGGGGTTTTCATACCAAATTCATGGTGTTCAAATAATAATACTCTGTTGATTGACTTTGATATTCTACAGTCCTTAACAGGATAACATGGTTAATGTATCAGCTAATTCCTTTTCCAGTGTTTATTTCTTGGAATACATTTTTCAAAAGGAAATACTGTGTTGCAGTTTATGTATAAGGAGGTGTCTGATGATGCATCATTCAGCCTAAAGCAGTAGTTATTCATACACAGAAAACGTTAGAAATAATGGCACAACAGAAGAACTGGTCAGTCAGCAGTTTATCTCCTAATCATGGGAAATCTAACAGGGATAACCTTCATGTATTCTCCTTAACATTTTTATGAAAAGATCATGATGTTCTTGCCATGTCTATGAAATGATACAGGTATTTTGTTAGCAATTATTTCAGTGGTATGTTCTTAAATATCTTTGCTTTCCCTGAACTTTGGTATTCTGAGATCAGACTTCTGAAGAAAATAAAAACTTTCTAGAGAAAACTCACTAGCTTCCCAAACAACCCTGTGCATCTCTTGGCAACTTCCAGCTTGCTGTACAACCTTGAGATGTCCTTCTTTGGATGTCAGTTGTAAAACTAAAAGCTTGGATTTAGTATTTCCAAGTTATTGAATCCTACAGGGAGTTAAGCTTTAAGCTGTACTCTTTACCTTTTATAATTTTAAAATATTTGTTGGGGGTGGGAGGAAGTAGACAAAATAGTTAAAATTTAATTCTGTATAATTTGTTTATGCAAATTCAGAAAGAGAGCCTCTTTCCCAGATATCTACCTTGTGGTTCTGGTCTTTTCCCCAAACCTGTCATGACTTAAACATGAAGATTAATAGTTGCATTATTTTTTGAGTGCAAGAACTAATAGCCAATTAATTGTTTTTAATGGGACATCTTAAAGGAGCCTCTTATTTTTCATGTTGGTGTACATTTTTCAGCATCAAAGGGGCTCTGATTCAACACATCTCAGAAAAATCTAGTAAATGAGGTTGTGACTTAAAATAATGACTCATTTATATAGATAAACCCATGATTATTTTTTACCATCTAACTTTGGCACAGCATGTGTAATATTCAGATAGTAGTAATAGATATGAGTCCTTACAAAATGACAATATCACAGCAGGATTGGAATAACATTTTACAATGCATATAGATCAAAGCATTATTCTATTTAAATGAAAATGGAAAGAAAGAAAATATTGTGGTAAAAGACACGTAAAATTCAAGTTGAGATTGACAGTGTAGCAATCAGATCATGTATTTTCTGCATCTCTAAAATTATGTGCCTTTCTGTTCAATGATCCACAGAAGTAAATAAGGACTGTGCAGTACAGTGGATATATCTGAAGCAACTGCAGCTATCCGAAGGGCTAAAATAATCTGATAGCACTGGAACATGAGCACAACCCCAATAGGTAGACTTTGGGACATGAGCAGAAGCCCAATGTTGTAATGCTGGGACCCACGATGTGATAGTGCTGGGACATGATCTGAAACCATATGGAGTAGTGCTGAATTATGAGTAGAATCCCAATGGGATAGTGCTGGGACATGAGCAGAATCCCAATGACAGAGTGCTGGATGTGCATAAAAACTTGGTTAAGACAAGAGGTGTTATTGGAAACCTTTTCTTTATTAAAGCTTCATTTCTTCATCAGATAAGAGGAACACTGATCTCCCACACAACCTCCTATAGACTACTCAGAGACTACTCTCCAGCACTCTTTTCCCCACTTGTTCTCCACTGCATCCACACCCAGTCACCACATAGACACGTAACTGGATCTCTCAGATCCATGTTGTCCATATTGCCTAGTGCTATACTCTGTGATGGACTTAGTGTTCTCGTTTCTGTCTCCTTGACCAAGATGAAATGACTATGTCATTTTCATCTTGGACATTCTGTGCTGTTTTGTGGATGATGGTTTGAAGGAGAGGATTTTTGTTTAGTTTTACTTGGAATAACAAACACTAATAATAAGCATAACTGCAGTCTCATTATTCTAGGTGCAATTCAAATGCTTCTGTGTAAAAGAGCTTTTGTTACTTTGATGTGTCTAGTCATAGGTGTGTGCATGTCTCTCTCCTTTCAAAAGCATGAGCTCTATAAAGACTACTGTCTTCCAGTGACAGTGATCAGACAAATACTCAGTATTGGGGTGGGCATGTCACTCTCTGCATTGCCTTGGAAAGCCTACTATTTTCTAGGATTCCCCAGTCTGCCATCCACCTTTCAGCAAACTTTTAGTTTCAGCATCTACTATGCTGGGGTTACAGACACGACCAGGTTTTGATTCACTGTGAGAGGCAGATGGATCAGTTCTAAGCTCTGTGGGGGATTCTGATGACATCTAGCTTTCACACCCTATAATTATAAAAAGTCCTGTTATATGTTATTTTCTTCATGCTAATTATATTTTATTAGTGTTTTATGATAAATCTAATATACATTGCGATAGTTTTCATTTGTTTCAGTCAGTTCAAAGGAAACTATTCAGGTTAATGAGAGCTAAAGCACAGTAAAGCAAACAGACAATGTAATTCAAATAGAGATTAGCAGGCAGTGACTCCAGGTGGAGTCTATTGCTTCTGCATTGAGAACATTTAGATGATTTTATAGTTATGAGATGGATAGCACATTTGTTATGTAAGAGGAGCACTTTTCTCTTTCACATCATGGTGGACTAGATCTGTCATTTAGAGTAAGTCTTGACATCGTTCTCTTGAAAAGCCAATGAAGGAAGTCAAAATCACATAGTAGATGATATTGTCATGACATAGAAAGTTTTGATGTTGCAGAACTTTCACTGGTACCTGTGTGCAGCAGCTGGGAATGCACTCTACTACCTTAGCTGCTCATATATTTGCAAAAATATAACTACAGCTTCAACAACTTTAAGAATAACAAAACATTTTGTCCACCAGGGGACACAGCCATAAATATAAAGGTGTAGTTCCACTTAACATCCTCAACTCACATGTATTTTCCCATCCATTTCTCAAAGAGATACTAGTTCACATGAGCACAGGAAGATAAAGAAGACAATAAACATTCCTGACCAAGGGTTGAGGATCAGTAAAGACCATATAAATCAGTAGTCATTCATGAAAGTGCAATAGACTTTCATGGAACAATTAGATGGTTGATGTGATGGAGACAATAACTTATCAGGTAAAAATGCTTGATGAACAAGCATAAGAAGCCAAGTCTAAAATCTTAGCACATATAAAAAGCAAGGCATACCCACCCATTCAAGTAACACTGACATGGTGTGAATAAATATATATACACACACACACAAACACACACACACACACACACACACACACACACACACATGCACACACAGACACACACACACACACAGAGAGAGAAAGAGAGAGAGAGAGAGAGAGAGAGAGAGAGAGAGAGAGAGAGAGAGAGAGAATATTCTACTAAACCTATGGCTAATGTGCCCTGGAAGAAGGCAGAAATTTATTTGTGAATGCTTATTTTGCACAAGCAGAAACTTAAAAAGAAACAAAGTTCAGGTTACTAATAGTTTCCTTAATAGTAACAGAGCTCAAAAATACACCCCACTTCTTTACAGGTTATAATACAAAATATAGATTCCTAAAAATACATGGAAAGATCGTAAACCTTGAGGCAAATATATCTGAAAACTTTATGAGACTTGTAGGGGAAAGACACACAATGAACACAGTTGCTTGGGTAAGGGGGCCCACTAGCAAATTCTATTCTGAATCATTACTGACAATATGCAAACTCCATAATTCCAATTGATCTTAGGCTCTATTCCACTCATCACAGATGTGCTGCTAGTGAAAGGTTGTGTTCATATGTCCTAGAGAAAGGGAAATACCCCTAAAATACTGCTTTATGGAGACCTGTGAAAGAAGACATGAGCCAGTAGATTACCTTGTCAGAGAATCCTTGAAGAAAATGCAAGTCACGATGCTGCAGGCAGATCCACAAACAGCCCATAATGCACTAATCATAGAGGGCTTTCCTGAGAAAAGAACAAAAATAACATTTTGCTGAGCAGTGAGCAAAATGTGGGTCACATTTTATCCTTCAGGCTTAAGGTTCCATTTTAAGCCTAGGAGCTTTCCGTTCTCACTGTCAGAGAGTTCTGAGCTGTGTATAGAAACATCTTTGTCATCTAGAAGCTTACATCTTTATAACCCATTGGAGATCCCAAAACAATTATAATACTGAATGTCTGTATGTGTCTTCAGTGAGAATGAACAATTACTGAGAGTCTGTTATATATGAGCCTTTTTAAAATTCTCATGGCCATTCTAATGGATTCAGTTTCAAAAGCATTCTTCCTGTGGATGAATATTGTTTTCCCACATGGTAGAGGGAACTGATAAACTGAGTAGGTGACTTACGTACTCAAATGAAGAGTTCTCTAACCCCACCTCTTCACTATTTAGCACATGCTGGAATTTCTGTTTGATAGTATGTTGTCATCCTTCTCAGAACCCTCTGAAAGATTAGGACTGCCTTCTTCCTATCTTATACCTGAGAAAACAAACATACTAATTTGGGGGATGATATAACCAATTCTCCTGAAATGATTGCTATCAAAGTCAGAAATTGGAAATTCTAAATTAATAGTTTAAGATTTCTTTTCCCTATCACTTTAAGTACAACATCTAGAAATCCGATTTTTTTCTATTAACAGAGTCAGCTGGGTCAATGTCATGGGATTTAGTAGAGAAAAAACTAATAAAATGTGACTGCAAAATCCCAGAGAACTGCTGAAGTGTGCAGTCTGCTGTGTTTTCCCCTTGCTGGCATGGATTCTAGAAATAAATAAATCACAGAGGCATCCTGTGTTTGTTTGGGGAGGGACACGGGCAGTATCCATTATGCATTGCTTCATAGTTTGGGACATAGACAAGCAAGCAGTGCCAAAGCCAGATCTGAAATATTCATGAGGACGTGGGTGGATACCAGGAATAGTTTGCACCCCAGGGAAAGTTGTCCCACGACTCTGTCACAAGGTACCATTTGCAGTCAGAGACAACATTCTCCAAAAGGGGATGCCCTTAGCCCTTCATAGAACTGCCTCTGGTAGCTTCTTCTCAGAAGTAGCAGAGAGTGGGAGAGATGAGTTAATGCCACCTGCAAAGGAATCTCCTTTGCAAGGAGCTAAGGAAATTTTGGAGTTTGTGCTTCAAACTGGGCTCTTTGCCTGTGATTCCCATTGTCTGCTTTGCCTGTAAGTCTGATACATCTTTTTCAAACCAACCTTGGTAACAGAGCCAGTGAGCATGACAGTTTCTCATACATTGCTGGAGAACACACACTGTAGGATTATTTTCATTCTGTTACTTAAAAATTTACATCTCTAAATAATGCATTTGAGTACAAATAACAATGGCTATACAATTCAAGGGGAAACATTTTATCTCATAAGAACTCTGAAAGTTCCAATTTGTTCAAGTATTCTAGATTATGCTTGAGTTAACAATTTTGTTTTGAGCCCATGCAAATATGAACAATTACTAAAACACCCAGAACACATTAATTGCTAAAGACACTTATTAAATGCATTATAAGACTTCTTCAGTACAGCACAAGGTAAAAACACACCTCAATTTATGCAACAGAGTGGCTGTTGAACAAGGGTGAGAGATATGCATTTTCTCACAATACAGTTCTACCTTTATATATAGTGCACCTCGTATTTTCTATTGTATTTTATTTGATCCCATTATTGAATGTATTATTCAGTACCACCAAAGTTGATTTCATAACCTACAATTTATAATATAAAATATTAATATATAATACCAATATACAATTTTAGAGATATAGTGAAAACTCTCAAAGATACAATGTTTAATGAATTATGAAATGGCCGGGCGGTGGTGGCACAAGCCTTTAATCCCAGCACCTGGGAGGCAGAGGCAGGAGGATTTCTGAGTTCGAGGCCAGCCTGGTCTACAGAGTGAGTTCCAGGACAGCCAGGGCTACACAGAGAAACCCTGTCTCAAAAAAGACAAAAAAAAATGAATTATGAAATGTATATAACTATAACCATCAAATATCTAAGCTAATTTATAGCAAGAAGGACAAGGCAGGGCTAGTGCAATAGTTGGTTGCTCTTCCAAAGGTCCTGAGTTCAATTCCCAGCAACCTCATGGTGGCTCACAACCATCTGTAAAGGAATCTGATGCCCTCTTCTGGTGTATCTGAAGACAGCAACAGTGTACTCACTTATATAAAATAAATAAATCTATTTTAAATAAAGGACAAGGCAAGAAGCATTCCAGTGTCCGACTTTAAGGCAACAAAGCAGAATGGTGTCCACATGCAGATTTAGAAATGGTAGAGAATAAAGAGCCTAGGAGAAAATCTGCATATCCATGGCCAAAGGTTTTTGCTGAGGCTATGAGAAATATGGACAAAAGTAAGGAGAGTAGTACAATTAAACAATGACTGAATTCTACCAAGAAGAATGATCTTATACTAGTCACAAAAATAACCAGAAAAGAAATGAAATATAGACTTACATGGAAGGCCAAAAATTATATATATATATATATATATATATATATATATATATATATATATATGAAATGCTTCAGGAAGGAAATGGTCAAAAATGTTGAGAGAAAACTTCAGAGACTTAGGGAAGAAAAGCAAAACAGTCAAATGGGATTCTATTAACTAATATAATTTTAAATACTAAAATTCAGCCAATGAACAACTAAAATAATAGAGCCAGCAAGTAGAGTATGAAGATAACATACAGAATGAAAGAACATATTGGCAAAAAAATGTATCTGATAGGAAGTTACTGTGAAGACTATGCATGAAAATGAACAAGCTCAACCCTACCCTAATTATACAATTTAAAAATAAGCAGTAGATACAGACATGGATTTCTTAATTGAAGATGTTAATATAGCTAGTACACACAAATATCCATCATATATAGAATCTAGAGAATTGGATTTCTGTAGAGGTGGAGAAGACAGTGATGATGTTAAGAGCTGAGACAGTAGATGGGAAGGAGTGATGGTAGAATGTTGAAAATAAGAACTCAATGGGAGAGTTTCGGTAAGGTCAGTTATGCCACACAAAGCCACTCTGAGTTCAGTCCTGGAAGTCAGGTGAAAGCAGAGAACTGACTCCACAAATACGTCCCCTGACTTTGGCATGCATGCTATGGTAGTCATGTGTCCTCATATACGAGCCAAAATGGAATCCAGAATGTGTGGAACACTGTAAAAATGAAAATAGAACTTATGACTCTATAGACTAGAAGACATGCCTGGTTGAACTCAATAAACTGAGAGAATAATAGTAGACAAAAATGGTTGGTGTTCATGGGCACAAATTTGAGGATGGCATATTAGTAGATAATTAAACCTGATCTAAAATCTCCGGTTATTATTCCAAGTGTATAAATTAGATTAAGAAAAAGAAATTCAAATATCATAGTATACATGTAAAAAGGACATGCTAGAAATATTTCTGTGTCACATATTTCTCATCATGTTCATTGATTAATTCATCACAGAGTGCATCTATGGTTTTAGGATAATAGCATCCTGCTTCTGAAGATGAGCATATAGACTCTTTTCAGTTGCCCTGGATTATTTGGTTCACAGAATTCAGAGTAATATTCAGGTGCAAAGTATGAGTCCTGATGTTGGACTCCTAACTAGGATGCATACTATATCTCGGCACTCAATAGACAGTTTTTTTTGGAGGGTCGGGCTGTCTTCTAAGGCCCTAACACTCTTAACCACAATATGTGAATGCCTTTGAGGAGACAATGAAAGAAAGCACTTACATATAGAAAAATATACATTTTGCCAATATTAAAGAAAGGCAGTTTGCTGTGGTATGATACTGTCTGTTTGGACTACCAAGAAGAAAGATAAGTAGAGGCAAAAATAAATAATAAAGGAATAACAAATGGCCTACTAAATAGGACAATGTTAAATTGCTAAATGTATAATTACCTTATAACCAATTCAAACCACTCTTTTAGGCTGTTCTAAGAAAAATCCTTACACTCAGTATTATATGGTGTGGCATTTAGCAGCGATTTCAGTAAATTGTACATAACATAGATAGAGCAATACAGGGAAACAATATATTTTAAAATTCAAACATGAAATTTACATAATCCACATACGTATATGGAATTTTGCCCCAAATTGAAAATTATGCAATATTTTCAAGTTTATTTGATATAGTAATGTCTGAGTATTTGTTAGACAATGAATTTAAAATATATTAGCCTTCTGTGGTGTTTTGAATGGAATGTCTTTCATCATCCTGAGCATTTATTTATGTGCTAGTCAAGCCTGTTTTGACAGGTTTCAAGGGTGTGGCCCTGCTGGAGGAAGTAGGTCACTGGGGCAGGCTTATGCTCAACCAACCATTGAAGCCTGAGACTCCTATGGTTGAATTACAGGAAGAATTGAAGAAGATTAAGAGAGTGACTCCATAGGAAGACCTGCAGTCTCAATTAATCCAGACCCCAGAAAGCTCCCAGAGACTAAGCTACCAACCAGGAGCATACACAGGCTGGTCCAAGGTACCTGGCACATATGTAGCAGAGATTTTCATGGTCTGGTTTCAGGAGAAGAGGTGTTTAATTTTTGAGAGTCTTGAGGCCCCAGGGAAGGGAGAGATTTGGTGGGGAGGACAGTACCTTCTTGGAGGTAAGGAAGAGGAAGAATGGAATGAGGAACTATGGGAGGGGGGAATGAGGGAGGAAATGACTGGAATGTAAATAAAATAATTTAAATTTAAAAATGAGTTTAAAGACTTGAGCTGCTTTTAGGTTACTCTCCATGCTTTGTGCTAGTGCTTTAAGATGAGAGTCCTCATGGTAGCTTTTCTCCAGCAACTGTGTCTGCTGCTTGATGTCATACTACCCCAACACAATGGACTCTGAAACTAGAGGCCAAATGAACACTCTCTTCAATAAGTTGACTTGGTCATGATGTTTATTACAGCAACAAAAAAGTAACTGCCACAATTGCATATAACTTTTTTCATTCCTATGTGATTAAAACATAAACCTAGTTAAAAGTAAACCTTATGCATTTGGCCTTCTTAATCATAAATATGGAAGCAAATTTCTTCTTAAATGGTCAGCCAAGAGGGGTAATGTACTAAGATGTACATGTTATGATTAATCTAGACTCATCTCTAGGATGCAAAGTAGTATACAGTCTCTTTCTGTGTGGTTAATGTAAACCTTTTTTCAGCTTACAGAACCAACCCAAAGTTCCTGATTGTGTTAGCATCTATGAAATGATGATGGGGTCTCTATGGGTCTATACCACAATTGATGTTCAAATGAAAGGAGTTCAATGGTTGTGACTGAGGTTTATCAACTGAAAAAGCCACTATAGTGGTGACATTGTTAATTTATCATGCACAAAATTCATTAATTTTTCTTTCTTCCTCAGTTTATGTTATCTATAGAATGATGCAAAATGATCCGTTGGCAGGAACAGATCCTTATGCTTTATACATGGAAGTGTGACAGGGTCTGAACATTCATATTCACTTAAAAACTACAAGATGAAAAACTTTTATATACCATCTAAATTATGACATGATTTTCCTCTCTTCAGAATACTGTTCCACTCATGTCTTCTGACCTGACTGTCCATGTCATTGACAGTTCTGAAATATGTTATTTTCAGGACCTATATAATTCTACGTATATAATCATAGCCCTACATGTTTATGACATATGTATTTATTAAGTTGGATTTTATTAAGCTATTAATTTTAAATATCATATCCAATGATATGTGCATGACCTTCTTCCTAAAAACATTCACAATATTTTTGATATCTACACATACAATTTATTAGTTTTATTAGTGTTTAGTGTTTTATTGTATGCATACTGTAGTTGATACACGTTTGGTCTATTTGAACTATTTTGTGTTACCCTTTCAAAGGACATAACAGTGAACATAATCTTTCATGTTTCTTTGTCTCTGGATATGTATACGGAAGCTTTATATAGATTTTGTACAGAAGTACAGAACTCATTATAACAAAAGTTGCTACATATTAAATTTATTCAGAAATTTCAAATTTCATTCCAAAGGGGTGGCCCTAGTTTATGTTCCCATCAGGAGGGTATTTCTCAATGATATTAGATGCTCACGATCTAAATGATCTAATTGATTGTCTTTAGACAATACTGAAAGTAGGAAGAATTAAAGATGATTCTTACCAAGGCTTGCCCTGGCATTTCCTTATGGTTAACTACATTATTATTTGCCATATATTTTCTCTTCAATAACATTTTTTTCCTTATGTTTTGTGCCTGTTTTAGTTTTGACAATTTATTAAATATTTAGATATACAAGATAGCACTTAACAAAGTATGTATCATCTGCTGCATTAACAACAAATACTGCTAAATCTGTAAAACTACCCTCGAATTTCCTGCAAATCCAGAATTTTCTTTCTGATCCTATGGCATTTCTTCCCCCCCCCCCCGCCCCCAAACATAATTTCCTACACTACAAGATTGTTGTATTTAGATTTTAGCTTTTCAGTACTGTTTTTATTGCATGCAAGAATTTAAAGCCTTCATTCCCACCATTGTGCTAAATAACACCTTTTCCCGATGGCTTTTGGTGGACATTCAGGAATGTGATTAAACACACTGCTGTGCTTGCCCTTCAGTGAATTGTGGAGCTCTGCCTATGTGAGCAGCTGCTTCACAGCAGACCTTTGTTGTAATTCAAAGAGCCAGCTCCTTTGGCGGTTCATTTGGAGGCTGTGCTTGAATTGACCCGGTGTTTTATTTTTTCCCCTTTGCATATAACATGCTGCAGGCTTGGTATTAAGACCTCTCAGGTTCATCTGAATGACCAGTGTGAGAGGTATTCATGCTCTACAGTTTTCCTAAAGTGGTTGCATACATTCTCCCACGAATGCTACAAAATATTGGCATGTTAATTTGAATAATTTATAAATTATGTTGTATATTTAATTGGTTATTGAGCTCGACTCTTCAGTATATGATAGTATTGATGAAGAACATGACTTTTATGTTACCACATCCCATTAGCTTTTTCTTCAGGATACCCTTAACACAAAAGCATATAACTCTGAACGCAAGGATGGAGGCTAGAAGACATTTATATGTATAGTATTTCTTGGAAGTTTCTAATAAGTAATTTCTTACATGTGATTTATGTGAGCTCATACACACACACACACACACACACACACACTATATATATAGGCAGATAACTATATATATATATATATATATATATATATATAGTTATTAGCCTCTCTCTGTCTCCAAATCCTTCTTTTTCTTCTTTTTGAAACAAGTTCTTGCTGTCTATCTAAGGACTGTCTCATAGTCATAGTAATCTTCTGTGTTGCTTGCCAAGTGCTGTGTTTATAACATATTTCATCTTATTCGCCCTTTTAATTATTTTTATCTAAAAATGCAAGATATTCAGAACAATAATAAAATGACTATTATTTGTGCTTTTACTTTCTGACTCCTTTAGTTTTGGAGCATTATTCTGTGGTCGTGTTTTTAATTTTTTTTTTGTGATGCTTCATATGCATCATAAAAAAGTGGTCATATGTGTTCCCGAATCAGTGTCAATAAGAGCACTTAAATAACTTTTTGTAACAGTTAGAATCAGATCCTTAGCCCATTCTTTCTTCCAAATTTACATGCCATCCCAGAAAATATTCAAAATTAGTTACTTTAGATGTGGTAGAACACATTACAAAGCAACTGTAGGAAAAGAATCTATTGTGAACACAAGAGTGAGCAGGTAAGGTTTATAGTTTGTTTATTTTGTCATTCTCCTGGTGCCCTTTCTTGACACCTTGATGAAGACCCTGAGAAGCCAGGTAGAGAAGTTCTCTGAATGACGGAGAGAAGCATTGCAGAGAGTTGGAGGAGGTGCTTCAGGGTCCTATATTGATTGATCTTCACAGATGCAAGTCTAGTTGCTGAGAAACACAATTTAAAATGTTGCCTACTTGTGAAGGAAAAGCAACTAAACTAAGATTTGCACTTTCATACAGGTAACAAGACAGACATATGCCTTGAAGCAGCTGGCAAAGAAAGAAAAAAAAGAAAAAAAAAGAAAAGATAAAAGAAAAAAGGGGAGGGAGAAAGGAGGAATGAACAAATGAATGAAAGAAGAAAAAAAAATTCTCTAAGGAAACAGACCTGGGAGTTCTTCAACCATGAAAGGCAGAAGGCAAGTGCAAGATTTTTCAACAAAGAAATAAAAACATTCTTTGCAATAGAGTCAAAAAGTGCCAACAGACTACTGTTTCATAAGTTTGAATTGCCAGCCAAAATGCCTCAAAATTCTATCACAGAATTATTACAGAGACAAAGGAAAGATGAGGGATAAATAGCAACAATGAAAGGCTTAACCACACATATAAGGTAAATAAAAAAAACAGAATGGATAGTAAAACACACACACACACACACACACACACACACACACACACACACACACACAAATAGGTTATTCCCTTGTAGAGTGCAGGGGGAGAAAGAGTCCCAAACTCACTACACATGATATGAGTTTTTCAACATTTGAACATTTAAGGATATTATTATTTGGACTTTCTTAAAGTGATGTAGCATTATAGGATAAAAGCTTTTGACTCAGTATTCAAATGCAAACTTCTTAAGCTGTAGTGTTATGTAATTAACTGGCAGGAGGTAAACAAATTCGGAAGTATTACTGAAAGAACAGTAGAGAACAATTACTCAAAAACAAGGCAGAAAAAAATCTGTGATGCTTCTATCAGTACTTGGCATGTTGCATCTTGATACACCACATTTCCTTTGTTCTGACACAATGGCATTCCACATGGGGCAAACTATCCCACAATCCAGCGCGTTTGCGGTGTAGAACACCCTCAGTTCAGATTTGAGAATATTCGTTTTTAAACTGCAGGGTTTACACTAGAAGTGCAAATTCTTTATGCTCACATAAAAAAATAATGGTTTATTAGAGAAAATGAACGCTTTTAATTTCTTTCTTACCATCATTCCTCAGCATATAATGTATGGCTTAGCAAGCTTGAATTGTATTGTGCTGGGGCAAACAAGCAGTCATCTGATTTGTATGCAATTTGTTTTCATCTTTTATAAGTGGAAAATTCAAAATATATAAAGAGTGGTTAAAAAGATTTCTTTTACCAGCAAAGTTGATTTACGAACTATTTTATATGTGATAACCTGTAATCACATATAAAAATCAAAGGAGTAGGGGAATAATTCTGACAAACTTGCTATAAAGGATGGTGAATAAGAATAAGTAGTAGCTATGCAAAATTGAGGATGATAGACATACAAATAGGCCTTTATTCATGCACTGGAATCAATATTGCTAAGTGCTCCACATAACACAAAATAGTCTGATATTCATAAGTCTCTATCAAAAAACAGCATGAAATTATCATAGAAACTAAAAAAAAAAAATAACGTTACAGTCGAATGGAACCATTGAAACACCTTGAATAGCGAAAGAAACGCGAGTAAAAACATTAACCTGGAACAATCACTATACTATCTGAATTCAAAAACATACTTTACTGAAACAGTTATAATTCAAATCGCCTGGCCTCAGCAGGCAAATGGACCCATGGACAAATGGGACAGATAAGGGGCTCAAAGGGAAATTGTGACACACTGGCAAACAAACTGTTTGTTACAAAAAATGCAAAGGAAATTTCAGAGACAGGACCGTTCTTACCTTAGATGATCATGGAAAAAAATTATACAACCATAGAATCCATACAGAGAAGAACTATACTAGACCATGGTTTGGTTTTGGCTTTCATTTCTTGCTTTTACAAACTGTATTTTGAGATATAGGTAACAACATTCCTTCATCCATTTCCTACCGTTCATCACTCCGAATAACCCTCCCTGTTGACTTTCAAATGTGGCCTCTTTTTTTCCACTGATATGTATTTTGTGAATATACATATATAAATATATATATATATAAGCATAACATGTTCAGTAACATATATGTTACTTGTATACATGTTTTCAATTATGCTTACCAATAGTCCTACGCAGCTATGAGGTCTATGAACTACATCAGGTCCGAATGCCCGTTAATCCATAGTGGCACACATAATTTGGTGGTAACCAGAAACTCTCTAGTTGAATTAAGCAAGACGAGATTACTCATCACACTGGACTAATTTAGACATGGATGTTGGAGGAGAATCTACAACCACGTTTTCTAACCCAGTATAACCGTAACAATGGTCAATAAAAATTTGTTCTTTTTACCCACAGATAAGTGTAGTATTTGACCCTTATCAAAGAAACTTCTCTTTAAGTAGAACCTTGTGATCAGTTATAAAAATGATTCAAAATAAGAGTAAATCATGGAATTATACCAAAAATACATGGGAGGAGTGCTTCTAATGTGTTGTAAGGGCAAAGATAAGACCCCAAATACAGAAAACAAAAACATAATAGAAAAAATGACAGGATTATAGAAAGCTAGAAAACTTCAGACACAATGCAGAGACAATTTACAGATGGCAGAGAATATTAACAAAGTGTACATCTGCCCAAGTCTAGTATACAGAAGACATAAGAATTCAAAGAATTTAAACCCCAAACCACAAATAACATGATTTTTTAAAAAATCAGGAAATGTAAACAGGAGCAAGTGATGTTTCAGTAGATAAATATATCTGTTCCTAAGTCTGCTACCATCAGTTTGATTGCACAGACTCATATGGTAGACGAGGAAAAACAACTTTCACAAATTGTCTTCTTACCTTCACAAGCAGGATGTGGCAAGTATTACACCCACTCCCAAATAAACACATTTTACAAAGTTTTAAATAGATGTACACAGACATATTTATGAGTAGATACCTCAATGGCTAACATGCATACAAAAATAATACTCAATAATGATTATTATAAGAAAAGTAAAAACTAAACTCACAATGAGATATTTTCATGCGAGTCTAAAGAGGAAAGATACCAAGGGATGGTGTGGATGTCAGAAAGGGGATGGAGGTATTGTGCCTTACTGTTAACAATTTAAATTATAGAAAATACCACTAGGAAAAGAGTAGGAAGACTCCTAAAAATGTTTAAACAAAATACAGAATTTCCATATATTCATTCAATCCTCAGTGCTGGATATATTTCAAAAAGGAAGTGAAAATCAGTAGTTCAGGGTGATCTGGGCTTCCCCATTTATTTCAGCAATGATCATAAGAGCGTAAGAAATGGAGGACAAAAGTAAATAATCAGTACCTGAGAATTGATTACTAAGTTGTGAAGTATCCATAATAAAATAGAGTCAACATAAATAGCGTAAAGCTTTATGACTTGAAATAATGTAAATATAACAGAAAAAGTACTACAGTAAATAAGTTAAGCCTGGTACAGAAAGACCACATGATTTGTATCCATTCATTGTTGAGGGACATCTGGGTTGCTTCAGTTTCTGGCTATTATGAATAAGCTGCTGTGAACATTGTAGAGCTTGTGTCCTTGTGGGATGGGAAAATCTTTTGGGTATATGCCCAGGAGCAGTATAGAACTATTTATCTTTAGGTAGAATTATTTCCAATTTTCTGAAGAACCACCAGATTGATTTCCAGAGTGGTTGCATCAGTTTGCAACATAACTAGCAATGAATGAGTGTTCCATTTTGTACCACATCCTTGCCAGCATATACTGTCATTTACATTTTTGATTTTAGCCATTCTGTTTGGTGTAAGGTAGAATCTCAGGATCATTTTGATTTGCATTTCCCCATGCCTAAAGATGTTGAACATTTTTTAAGTGGCTCTTGACCATTCAAAGATATCTGTTTGAGAATTCTCTGTTTAGCTCTGTACCTCATTTTTAAAATTTGGTTATTGATTTTTTTGGATTTAAAAAAATTAGAGGCAATTCTAAAAGAGGTAGAGTTTGTTTACTTCAGAGATAGTTAACTGATATGATCAACCCTAAAATGTTGCTTATATTTACATACAAGCAACATTAATCTACTCAGAATTTTTTATTTGTATATTTAATTTTATTTGATATATATATATATATATATATATATATATATACACAAATATATGATTAAAAATAAAATATCATAAATTTGAAAATGAGTAAGGGGATACATTGGAGAGATGGGAAGAAATGATGTGATTATATTTTAATTTAAAATGAATTTAATTTTTTTGACAGTAAAAAACAATGAGGATGAAGGGATGGCTTGTGGGGAAAAAAAAAAGGCTTGGGGATCCCGCGGTTCCTCCTGCCATGCTGTGGGTAGTTGGCTGGGAACGCTCTGGGTTTCTCCAGCTGGAAGTTGGGCCCGGCTGTTCATTAACTAAAAGTCTCTCCCTGGCTCCTCACGGTTCCTCATAGCAGCACAGCCCCAACACATGAGGAAGCCCTTGGGTTTCCAAAACTGGTTTATTCACATGGCGAATTGTGGACGGATCTGGATGCATACCCCTCAAACCCAGGATCGACCTGAGTTAAAAGGGGAGGGGAGAAGGGGGGAAGGGCTGGGGAGGAATGTTTAATCGGCTCCACCTCTGGCCTTCAGGTACCTCATTAGTATGTAAATCTCTCTAGGGCCTGTTCACGCCCTCCACCTGTGTACATGACTGAAGGGTGGAGGTGAAATGGAGATTAGACCTTGTGTTAGGCCCAACAATGGCTCACAGACACAGGTGACAAGAGTACATGGTGCTCCCGTAAAGAAGCCAAGTTTCGTTCCCAGCATGGATGTAATGTTCCCAATTGCCTCTAACTCAAATACCATGTTCTCTGACATCATCTTCTTGCCTCCATGTGCACCAAGCAACCTGCTCTTGGGGCTTCTTGAATCATGGTTGGATAGTGAAGCTTTAGAATTCAACTGTTTCAGGTGAAATTAAAGGCTGAAACAGAGTCCAAGATGGGCAAATAGGTGGATAAGTAGGCAGCCATGTAGGCCATGTCAACAGCAGGGGACCAAGCCAAGCCAAGCCAAAGCTCCAATGACAATTAAGGAGTCTTCTGCTTATATGCCATTGACACACACCAGTATAAAATGATAGAATTAGGCCTTTGCAGTGTTAGGCACCCATCAATATATGGGTCTATGTGAGGAAGTAAAACTCTTTGTTTGGTCTAGTGAGTTTGATACATTCTAGTTCCCAGTTTTCCTGATACAATTTTAACATGTCCATGTGCCCACACTGTTCCAATAAACGTTTATATCGTGGTTTCTATTTCCAGGAATAAGTCATGTATTAGGTAGTGTTAGATGGGTGGTACCCGACCCATGACCTGAGTACACTAGTGGCTTTAGCATCTTTCTCTATCAAAATAGAGTCAAAACATACCCGTAAAATATGGCCTCATAAGGTAAAATATGCCTGAAAATAAAAGCAAAAACAAAACACAAAGTAGCTTCATACAATATGGTATAACTTAGATGGGACATAGCCTGATCGTAACTATAAAATTAGCATGTTGAAGCAAACATTTTGGTAAAGAAGAAGGCTTCATACACAACTCCTCCAAAGAGTGACCTATAAAAGAAAGTTCTTTGAGGTCCTAAGTTTAGCACAATATTAAAATTTTTATTTCTATGTTTCTTTATATAAGTTTTGGTTTTATGTATAATCACATGATGCATTTTAAGTTATTTTGTTAATGATACATAGTTTTTTCTTAATTGCTTTACTAGTAGATATTTAGTTGTTGTAGCTCTGTTGTAAATGTTTTTGTTCACTGAATTACTTTGGCACCCAAGATGAATACAATCCATCATAAGTGTATGAAATTATTTATAAACTTTTAATTCTATTTCACGATTTTAGTTTGTAGTTATGTGAGCATGACATGAGATCTGACCAGTTATTAGGTATGTATAGTTGCTGTAGATTGGTCATAAGTTTGGACAAGCAAGAACATGTAGTGCTGTGCCTTATTGTTCTTTTGAAAAGATGTTCTGAGTATCCTGAGACCACATATTTTTATATTCTAGATGATGCTACGGCTATATCAAGCTTTTCTTGAAAAATGCACACGAACTAATTGCGCATGAGGATTTTAGGTTTTCAAGAGTTCAAGGGTACAGCAACCATTCTTAAATACTTTATGGATACTTCTTTTCATACACACATACACACACATAGTACATATATACACATATATATTATATGACTATATATTATATGTATAAAATTTTATACATTACCATCCTGACCGAAGTTTCCCCTCCCTCCACTCCTCTTGTCCCATCTCTCCTTCTCTTCTCTTAACACACTTCACCCCAATCCATTCTTCTGCTTCATTTCTCCTCAAAAAGGCAAGGCTTCCAGGAATGTTCAACTGAACATGGCATAACTAGTTCAATAAGACTAGAAATAAATCACTCACATTAAGGCTACCCACTATGCAACATGATAGAAAGAAAGCAGTCTCAAGGGCAGGCAGGACGTCAGTTGACACCCTCACTTGCACTGTGTAGGAGGCCCACAAACAACACCAAGTTATACAATTTGAATAATATATGCAGAGGACCTAGCTCAGGACCCATATAAGGTCCTTGATATTGTTTCAGTCTGTGAGTCCCTATGAACCTTGCTTAGTTGATTGTATGGGCTGAGTTTTTGTGGTATTCTTGAGTTCTCTGGCTACTATAATCTTTCCTTCTCTTTTGTGGAGTTACCCATTCATGAAAATTTTATCCCTTAATCTTGTGTTGAAGTTTTGCTGTCAGCCTCTTGCACTCCCCAGCTGACATTGCTATCTTGGGACATTGAAACGTTAAAATTATGTAGACCATTTAATTTTTTAAAAATGCAAAAAAGTGAGAAGTGAAAACGGGTGTTCATATAGAGTGAGTTCCAGGCCAGGTCAGATAAGGACAAAAAAACAATTTTTTTTTTTTTGCCGTTTTGGCTTTTGCCCAGTGAGTCAGATTACTTCTCTAGAGAGAGGCCTTCTGGAGTGTTCAGAACTTTTCTCTCCTCCAGTGGTCTATGCCTGTTAGTTTTACAGCTACCATGGCTGTGATGCTGTTGATTGTCAAGGCTGCCACAGTGCTGCAGAGGAGGAAAATGAGACCAATGTAAAGATACCAGGAAACTCAGTAAGATTACACAATCCAGGTGTTTGCCTTGTATAACCTTCTCTGAGACTTTTCAAGCCCCAGCTTACTGTCCTGATATCTGAGTAAGAAGACTGTGAAGGCCTCTTTGGTGTACTAATGTCTTGATCTTTGCTGAGTGTTTTCTCTGCCATTCCAGAAGTGATCTCTGCCTACAAACCTTTAAAAGCCTTTTAACTCAAACCAATTTTTTCAATATTTCATTTCTTTTAAATTTCACATGCTATTCTTATAGTGCTTTGGCATGTATTTGTTTAAATTAGAAAAAATCACTATTAATGTATACATCTTTGACATGAGATCAGAGAATAGTACATATTTTCATGAACTCTATCTATATTAAAGTATTAGTAAGTTAAAGTATCAAATAACAAAGTATTAAAGCAATTAATTTCAATAAAATGAGAAGATTCTTTATACCAAGATGATTTGACATTTCAATAGTAAAATTTTCTGTTTACAAGGTCCAAGAGTATTGATAAAGGGATGGGACCTATTACAAAGGCCATAACATATTTAATTGTCTTACAAGTACAAAACAAAAAAACAACAAACAAACAAACAGACATATACAGACAACGCCTGTTGGTTACTTTTATTTCTTGAAATATACACACACTATTATGAAAGCTAAGCCTTAGGTGAACAGGTGAATTGCCACTCCATTCCTGAAGCAAAGACCTGTATTTACAGTGTGTTATCTTCTTCAATAGGATTTTATGTTCAAGGTCCTGGGAGGCAAACAAGGGCAAAGTGCAATAGCCCACATTGTTTGGAGATCTCTTAGATGCTTCTGAAGAAAAATATCTGAGAAAAAATTCTTTCTTGTAATTCCCATTGAGAGAAACTTTCTCATTCTTGTACTATATATTTGTTAGGTATTCCATGACTCTACAGGAAGGGATATTATCATACCAAATGACTTGGCTTTATTTAAACTATACTATAGATTGTATAATTTTAGGTAAATTCTTCTGTATAGATCTCCTCCCAGCAGCCCAGTTAAGCCTCTACTTTTTCTATTTCCCACTCACAGAACTTGTGTCCTGGTATTCCCCCCTTTATAGTATAATGACCAACCATTTCCTGCTTAGTGCCTTTTTGCCTTCCTGGCTTGTGACTATTCCAGGTCATATACTCCATTTCTAGATGTTTAGATCTAGGAGTAAAAAAAAAAAACAAACAAAAAAAAAAACAAAAAAAAAAAAAAAAGACCTATCACAGAGATTCACAGCTTGTCAAAAAGTAGACAATAAGTTACTATGAGATGACTTCTCTCAATGAAAACATCTCAATTTAAAACATTAAAATGCATATAAAAATAGAGAAAAATGATATGAAGAGGAGCAAAAATACTGTAAGATTATGTGGATCCCATAGCAAGTGAAGCAGGGCTGTCTTGGTCTCTATTCTTTGTCATTAGATGCCATTCCCCTTCCTGGACTGCCTGATTGGGCCCCAGTGAGAGAGAATGTGCCTAGTCCTGCCAGGCCTAGATGTCCCAGGGTGGGTGGTACCCATGGTGGACTTTCCCTTCTCTGAGACGAAGGGGTGAGAGCACTGGAGATAGGGATTTTTAAGAGTGGGAATGGGAAGAGAGGAGGAATGGAGGCTGTGATTGGATATAAAATGAATAAGAGAAAAAAGAATGCAAAGGTCTGGGAGTCTACTGTTAGATGAGGTGTTTCTTATGACAAGGAAAATGCACTCGTAAAATCTAAACAATATAATTGCTTGAATAAGACCCAACACAGAATAAATAATATATAATACATAAAACAGAAGACAGAATGGAGGATACAGAATATAGAATAGAATAGAATAAAATAGAATAGAATAGAGAATATCAATATGGATTACAGAATACAGAAAACAGAACACAGAAAAAAGAATACACATTATAGCATATAGGATATAGATAATAGAATACAGAATATGATGTATAATATAGAATACAGAATACAGTATAGAATGTAGAAAATAGAATGCATAAATAGAATATAGAATACAGAATATGAAACATAAAAATATAGAATATAAAATACAGAATTAATATTGAATAAAGAATATAGAATAGAATATAGAATGCATAATATACAATAATCATATAGAATATAGAACATAGGATATATAACAAATTTAGAATATAGTGTTTAGAATATAAAATGTAAAAATATAGAATACAGATCATACAATATAGAATCTAGAGTATAAGACATAGAATACATAATATACAATAAAACAAAATATAGAATAAGTATATAAAATGGAATATAAAAGAGAGAAAATAAAATATAGAACATAGAATAAGACTATAGAATATAGAATGCAAGAATATAGAATATAAGATGTAAGATTTAGAATATAGATTACAAAATACAGAATAAAATAGAGAATATACAATAAATAGAACATAGTAGATAGATTGTAGAACAATGAATACAAAATACTGAATATAGACTACAGAATACAGAATATAGAACTGGATATAGAATATAGAATACAGAATATAAAT